>NC_091285.1:723366505-723652242 GCF_032444005.1 Ranitomeya imitator
ACACACAGCTCTACACTACACCTCCATCCTGTCCTGTATCTACTATTCCTGTACTGTACACACAGCTCTACACTACACCTCCATCCTGTCCTGTATCTACTATTCCTGTACTGTACACACAGCTCTACACTACACCTCCATCCTGTCCAGTATCTACTATTCCTGTACTGTAGACAGCTCTACACTACACCTCCATCCTGTCCTGTATCTACTATTCCTGTACTGTACACAGCTCTACACTACACCTCCATCCTGTCCTGTATCTACTATTCCTGTACTGTACACAGCTCTACACTGCACCTCCATCCTGTCCTGTATCTACTATTCCTGTACTGTACACAGCTCTACACTACACCTCCATCCTGTCCTGTATCTACTATTCCTGTACTGTACACACAGCTCTACACTACACCTCCATCCTGTCCTGTATCTACTATTCCTGTACTGTACACACAGCTCTACACTACACCTCCATCCTGTCCTGTATCTACTATTACTGTACTGTACACAGCTCTACACTGCACCTCCATCCTGTCCTGTATCTACTATTCCTGTACTGTACACACAGCTCTACACTACACCTCCATCCTGTCCTGTATCTACTATTCCTGTACTGTACACAGCTCTACACTACACCTCCATCCTGTCCTGTATCTACTATTCCTGTACTGTACACACAGCTCTACACTACACCTCCATCCTGTCCTGTATCTACTATTCCTGTACACACAGCTCTACACTATACCTCCATCCTGTCCTGTATCTACTATTCCTGTACTGTACACAGCTCTACACTACACCTCCATCCTGTCCTGTATCTACTAATCCTGTACTGTACACAGCTCTACACTACACCTCCATCCTGTCCTGTATCTACTAATCCTGTACTGTACACACAGCTCTACACTACACCTCCATCCTGTCCTGTATCTACTATTCCTGTACTGTACACACATCTCTACACTACACCTCCATCCTGTCCTGTATCTACTATTCCTGTACTGTACACAGCTCTACACTACACCTCCATCTTGTCCTGTATCTACTATTCCTGTACTGTACACACAGCTCTACACTACACCTCCATCCTGTCCTGTATCTACTATTCCTGTACTATACACAGCTCTACACTGCACCTCCATCCTGTCCTGTATCTACTATTCCTGTACTGTACACACAGCTCTACACTACACCTCCATCCTGTCCTGTATCTACTATTCCTGTACTATACACACAGCTCTACACTACACCTCCATCCTGTCCTGTATCTACTATTCCTGTACTGTACACAGCTCTACACTACACCTCCATCCTGTCCTGTATCTACTATTCCTGTACTGTACACACAGCTCTACACTACACCTCCATCCTGTCCTGTATCTACTATTCCTGTACTGTACACAGCCCTACACTACACCTCCATCCTGTCCTGTATCTACTATTCCTGTACTGTACACACAGCTCTACACTACACCTCCATCCTGTCCTGTATCTACTATTCCTGTACTGTACACACAGCTCTACACTACACCTCCATCCTGTCCTGTATCTACTATTCCTGTACTGTACACAGCTCTACACTACACCTCCATCCTGTCCTGTATCTACTATTCCTGTACTGTACACACAGCTCTACACTACACCTCCATCCTGTCCTGTATCTACTATTCCTGTACTGTACACAGCTCTACACTACACCTCCATCCTGTCCTGTATCTACTATTCCTGTACTGTACACACAGCTCTACACTACACCTCCATCCTGTCCTGTATCTACTATTCCTGTACTGTACATACAGCTCTACACTACACCTCCATCCTGTCCTGTATCTACTATTCCTGTACTGTACACACAGCTCTACACTACACCTCCATCCTGTCCTGTATCTACTATTCCTGTACTGTACACAGCTCTACACTACACCTCCATCCTGTCCTGTATCTACTATTCCTGTACTGTACACAGCTCTACACTACACCTCCATCCTGTCCTGTATCTACTATTCCTGTACTGTACACACAGCTCTACACTACACCTCCATCCTGTCCTGTATCTACTATTCCTGTACTGTACACACAGCTCTACACTACACCTCCATCCTGTCCTGTATCTACTATTCCTGTACTGTACACACAGCTCTACACTACACCTCCATCCTGTCCTGTATCTACTATTCCTGTACTGTACACAGCTCTACACTACACCTCCATCTTGTCCTGTATCTACTATTCCTGTACTGTACACACAGCTCTACACTACACCTCCATCCTGTCCTGTATCTACTATTCCTGTACTATACACAGCTCTACACTGCACCTCCATCCTGTCCTGTATCTACTATTCCTGTACTGTACACACAGCTCTACACTACACCTCCATCCTGTCCTGTATCTACTATTCCTGTACTGTACACACAGCTCTACACTACACCTCCATCCTGTCCAGTATCTACTATTCCTGTACTGTACACACAGCTCTACACTACACCTCCATCCTGTCCAGTATCTACTATTCCTGTACTGTACACACAGCTCTACACTACACCTCCATCCTGTCCTGTATCTACTATTCCTGTACTGTACACAGCTCTACACTACACCTCCATCCTGTCCTGTATCTACTATTCCTGTACTGTACACAGCTCTACACTACACCTCCATCCTGTCCTGTATCTACTATTCCTGTACTGTACACACAGCTCTACACTACACCTCCATCCTGTCCTGTATCTACTATTCCTGTACTGTACACAGCTCTACACTACACCTCCATCCTGTCCTGTATCTACTATTCCTGTACTGTACACAGCTCTACACTACACCTCCATCCTGTCCTGTATCTACTATTCCTGTACTGTACACACAGCTCTACACTACACCTCCATCCTGTCCAGTATCTACTATTCCTGTACTGTACACAGCTCTACACTACACCTCCATCCTGTCCTGTATCTACTATTCCTGTACTGTACACAGCTCTACACTGCACCTCCATCCTGTCCTGTATCTACTATTCCTGTACTGTACACACAGCTCTACACTACACCTCCATCCTGTCCTGTATCTACTATTCCTGTACTGTACACACAGCTCTACACTACACCTCCATCCTGTCCTGTATCTACTATTCCTGTACTGTACACAGCTCTACACTACAACTCCATCCTGTCCCGTATCTACTATTCCTGTACTGTACACAGCTCTACACTACACCTCCATCCTGTCCCGTATCTACTATTCCTGTACTGTACACAGCTCTACACTACACCTCCATCCTGTCCTGTATCTACTATTCCTGTACTGGACACAGCTCTACACTACACCTCCATCCTGTCCTGTATCTACTATTCCTGTACTGTACACACAGCTCTACACTACACCTCCATCCTGTCCTGTATCTACTATTCCTGTACTGTACACACAGCTCTACACTACACCTCCATCCTGTCCTGTATCTACTATTCCTGTACTGTACACACAGCTCTACACTACACCTCCATCCTGTCCAGTATCTACTATTCCTGTACTGTACACAGCTCTACACTACACCTCCATCCTGTCCAGTATCTACTATTCCTGTACTGTACACACAGCTCTACACTACACCTCCATCCTGTCCAGTATCTACTATTCCTGTACTGTACACACAGCTCTACACTACACCTCCATCCTGTCCTGTATCTACTATTCCTGTACTGTACACAGCTCTACACTACACCTCCATCCTGTCCAGTATCTACTATTCCTGTACTGTACACACAGCTCTACACTACAACTCCATCCTGTCCTGTATCTACTATTCCTGTACTGTACACAGCTCTACACTACAACTCCATCCTGTTCTGTATCTACTATTCCTGTACTGTACACACAGCTCTACACTACACCTCCATCCTGTCCTGTATCTACTATTCCTGTACTGTACACACAGCTCTACACTACACCTCCATCCTGTCCTGTATCTACTATTCCTGTACTATACACAGCTCTACACTATACCTCCATCCTGTCCTGTATCTACTATTCCTGTACTGTACACACAGCTCTACACTACACCTCCATCCTGTCCTGTATCTACTATTCCTGTACACAGCTCTACACTATACCTCCATCCTGTCCTGTATCTACTATTCCTGTACTGTACACAGCTCTACACTACACCTCCATCCTGTCCTGTATCTACTATTCCTGTACTGTACACACAGCTCTACACTACACCTCCATCCTGTCCTGTATCTACTATTCCTGTACTGTACACACAGCCCTACACTACACCTCCATCCTGTCCTGTATCTACTATTCCTGTACTGTACACACAGCTCTACACTACAACTCCATCCTGTCCTGTATCTACTATTCCTGTACTGTACACACAGCTCTACACTACACCTCCATCCTGTCCTGTATCTACTATTCCTGTACTGTACACAGCTCTACACTACACCTCCATCCTGTCCTGTATCTACTATTCCTGTACTGTACACAGCTCTACACTACAACTCCATCCTGTCCTGTATCTACTATTCCTGTACTGTACACACAGCTCTACACTACACCTCCATCCTGTCCTGTATCTACTATTCCTGTACTGTACACACAGCTCTACACTACACCTCCATCCTGTCCTGTATCTACTATTCCTGTACTGTACACACAGCTCTACACTACACCTCCATCCTGTCCTGTATCTACTATTCCTGTACACACAGCTCTACACTACACCTCCATCCTGTCCTGTATCTACTATTCCTGTACTGTACACACAGCTCTACACTACACCTCCATCCTGTCCTGTATCTACTATTCCTGTACTGTACACAGCTCTACACTACACCTCCATCCTGTCCTGTATCTACTATTCCTGTACTGTACACAGCTCTATACTACACCTCCATCCTGTCCTGTATCTACTATTCCTGTACTGTACACACAGCTCTACACTACACCTCCATCCTGTCCTGTATCTACTATTCCTGTACTGTACACAGCTCTACACTACACCTCCATCCTGTCCTGTATCTACTATTCCTATACTGTACACACAGCTCTACACTACACCTCCATCCTGTCCTGTATCTACTATTCCTGTACTGTACACAGCTCTACACTACACCTCCATCCTGTCCTGTATCTACTATTCCTGTACTGTACACAGCTCTACACTACACCTCCATCCTGTCCTGTATCTACTATTCCTGTACTGTACACAGCTCTACACTACACCTCCATCCTGTCCTGTATCTACTATTCCTGTACTGTACACACAGCTCTACACTACACCTCCATCCTGTCCCGTCTCTACTATTCCTGTACTATACACAGCTCTACACTGCACCTCCATCCTGTCCTGTATCTACTATTCCTGTACTGTACACACAGCTCTACACTACACCTCCATCCTGTCCTGTATCTACTATTCCTGTACTGTACACAGCTCTACACTACACCTCCATCCTGTCCCGTATCTACTATTCCTGTACTGTATACACAGCTCTACACTACACCTCCATCCTGTCCCGTATCTACTATTCCTGTACACACAGCTCTACACTACACCTCCATCCTGTCCAGTATCTACTATTCCTGTACTGTACACACAGCTCTACACTACACCTCCATCCTGTCCCGTATCTACTATTCCTGTACTGTACGCACAGCTCTACACTACACCTCCATCCTGTCCTGTATCTACTATTCCTGTACTGTACACAGCTCTACACTACACCTCCATCCTGTCCTGTATCTACTATTCCTGTACTGTACACACAGCTCTACACTACACCTCCATCCTGTCCTGTATCTACTATTCCTGTACTGTACACAGCTCTACACTACACCTCCATCCTGTCCTGTATCTACTATTCCTGTACTGTACACACAGCTCTACACTACACCTCCATCCTGTCCTGTATCTACTATTCCTGTACTGTACACAGCTCTACACTACACCTCCATCCTGTCCTGTATCTACTATTCCTGTACTGTACACACAGCTCTACACTGCACCTCCATCCTGTCCAGTATCTACTATTCCTGTACTGTACACACAGCTCTACACTACACCTCCATCCTGTCCTGTATCTACTATTCCTGTACTGTACACAGCTCTACACTACACCTCCATCCTGTCCTGTATCTACTATTCCTGTACTATACACAGCTCTACACTACACCTCCATCCTGTCCCGTATCTACTATTCCTGTACTGTACACACAGCTCTACACTACACCTCCATCCTGTCCCGTATCTACTATTCCTGTACTGTACACACAGCTCTACGCTACACCTCCATCCTGTCCTGTATCTACTATTCCTGTACTGTACACAGCTCTACACTACACCTCCATCCTGTCCTGTATCTACTATTCCTGTACTGTACACACAGCTCTACACTACACCTCCATCCTGTCCTGTATCTACTATTCCTGTACTGTACACACAGCTCTACACTGCACCTCCATCCTGTCCCGTATCTACTATTCCTGTACTGTACACAGCTCTACACTACACCTCCATCCTGTCCCGTATCTACTATTCCTGTACTGTACACACAGCTCTACACTACACCTCCATCCTGTCCCGTATCTACTATTCCTGTACTGTACACACAGCTCTACACTACACCTCCATCCTGTCCTGTATCTACTATTCCTGTACTGTACACACAGCTCTACACTACACCTCCATCCTGTCCTGTATCTACTATTCCTGTACTGTACACACAGCTCTACACTACACCTCCATCCTGTCCTGTATCTACTATTCCTGTACTGTACACAGCTCTACACTACACCTCCATCCTGTCCTGTATCTACTATTCCTGTACTGTACACAGCTCTACACTACACCTCCATCCTGTCCTGTATCTACTATTCCTGTACTATACACAGCTCTACACTACACCTCCATCCTGTCCTGTATCTACTATTCCTGTACTGTACACACAGCTCTACACTACACCTCCATCCTGTCCCGTATCTACTATTCCTGTACTGTACACACAGCTCTACGCTACACCTCCATCCTGTCCTGTATCTACTATTCCTGTACTGTACACACAGCTCTACACTACACTTCCATCCTGTCCTGTATCTACTATTCCTGTACTGTACACACAGCTCTACGCTACACCTCCATCCTGTCCTGTATCTACTATTCCTGTACTGTACACACAGCTCTACGCTACACCTCCATCCTGTCCTGTATCTACTATTCCTGTACTGTACACACAGCTCTACGCTACACCTCCATCCTGTCCTGTATCTACTATTCCTGTACTGTACACAGCTCTACACTACACCTCCATCCTGTCCTGTATCTACTATTCCTGTACTGTACACACAGCTCTACACTACACCTCCATCCTGTCCTGTATCTACTATTCCTGTACTGTACACACAGCTCTACACTGCACCTCCATCCTGTCCCGTATCTACTATTCCTGTACTGTACACAGCTCTACACTACACCTCCATCCTGTCCCGTATCTACTATTCCTGTACTGTACACACAGCTCTACACTACACCTCCATCCTGTCCCGTATCTACTATTCCTGTACTGTACACACAGCTCTACACTACACCTCCATCCTGTCCTGTATCTACTATTCCTGTACTGTACACACAGCTCTACACTACACCTCCATCCTGTCCTGTATCTACTATTCCTGTACTGTACACACAGCTCTACACTACACCTCCATCCTGTCCTGTATCTACTATTCCTGTACTGTACACACAGCTCTACACTACACCTCCATCCTGTCCAGTATCTACTATTCCTGTACTGTACACAGCTCTACACTACACCTCCATCCTGTCCTGTATCTACTATTCCTGTACTGTACACACAGCTCTACACTGCACCTCCATCCTGTCCTGTATCTACTATTCCTGTACTGTACACAGCTCTACACTACACCTCCATCCTGTCCTGTATCTACTATTCCTGTACTGTACACAGCTCTACACTGCACCTCCATCCTGTCCTGTATCTACTATTCCTGTACTGTACACACAGCTCTACACTACACCTCCATCCTGTCCTGTATCTACTATTCCTGTACTGTACACACAGCTCTACACTACACCTCCATCCTGTCCTGTATCTACTATTCCTGTACTGTACACACAGCTCTACACTACACCTCCATCCTGTCCTGTATCTACTATTCCTGTACTGTACACAGCTCTACACTACACCTCCATCCTGTCCTGTATCTACTATTCCTGTACTGTACACACAGCTCTACACTACACCTCCATCCTGTCCTGTATCTACTATTCCTGTACTGTACACAGCTCTACACTACACCTCCATCCTGTCCTGTATCTACTATTCCTGTACTATACACAGCTCTACACTACACCTCCATCCTGTCCTGTATCTACTATTCCTGTACTGTACACACAGCTCTACACTACACCTCCATCCTGTCCTGTATCTACTATTCCTGTACTGTACACACAGCTCTACACTACACCTCCATCCTGTCCTGTATCTACTATTCCTGTACTGTACACAGCTCTACACTACACCTCCATCCTGTCCTGTATCTACTATTCCTGTACTGTACACACAGCTCTACACTACACCTCCATCCTGTCCTGTATCTACTATTCCTGTACTGTACACAGCTCTACACTACACCTCCATCCTGTCCTGTATCTACTATTCCTGTACTATACACAGCTCTACACTACACCTCCATCCTGTCCTGTATCTACTATTCCTGTACTGTACACACAGCTCTACACTACACCTCCATCCTGTCCTGTATCTACTATTCCTGTACTGTACACACAGCTCTACACTACACCTCCATCCTGTCCTGTATCTACTATTCCTGTACTGTACACACAGCTCTACACTGCACCTCCATCCTGTCCTGTATCTACTATTCCTGTACTGTACACACAGCTCTACACTACACCTCCATCCTGTCCTGTATCTACTATTCCTGTACTGTACACCGCTCTACACTACACCTCCATCCTGTCCTGTATCTACTATTCCTGTACTATACACAGCTCTACACTACACCTCGATCCTGTCCTGTATCTACTATTCCTGTACTGTACACACGGCTCTACACTACACCTCCATCCTGTCCTGTATCTACTATTCCTGTACTGTACACAGCTCTACACTACACCTCCATCCTGTCCTGTATCTACTATTCCTGTACTGTACACAGCCCTACACTACACCTCCATCCTGTCCTGTATCTACTATTCCTGTACTGTACACACAGCTCTACACTACACCTCCATCCTGTCCTGTATCTACTATTCCTGTACTGTACACAGCTCTACACTACACCTCCATCCTGTCCTGTATCTACTATTCCTGTACTGTACACACAGCTCTACACTACACCTCCATCCTGTCCTGTATCTACTATTCCTGTACTGTACACACAGCTCTACACTACACCTCCATCCTGTCCTGTATCTACTATTCCTGTA
This sequence comes from Ranitomeya imitator, assembly GCF_032444005.1. NCBI lineage: Eukaryota > Metazoa > Chordata > Amphibia > Anura > Dendrobatidae > Ranitomeya > Ranitomeya imitator. Next base: position 723,375,975 of record NC_091285.1, read on the forward strand.
CTGTACACAGCTCTACACTACACCTCCATCCTGTCCTGTATCTACTATTCCTGTACTGTACACAGCTCTACACTACACCTCCATCCTGTCCTGTATCTACTATTCCTGTACTGTACACACGGCTCTACACTACACCTCCATCCTGTCCTGTATCTACTATTCCTGTACTGTACACACAGCTCTACACTACACCTCCATCCTGTCCTGTATCTACTATTCCTGTACTGTACACAGCTCTACACTACACCTCCATCCTGTCCTGTATCTACTATTCCTGTACTGTACACACGGCTCTACACTACACCTCCATCCTGTCCTGTATCTACTATTCCTGTACTGTACACAGCTCTACACTACACCTCCATCCTGTCCTGTATCTACTATTCCTGTACTGTACACACAGCTCTACACTACACCTCCATCCTGTCCTGTATCTACTATTCCTGTACTGTACACACAGCTCTACACTACACCTCCATCCTGTCCTGTATCTACTATTCCTGTACTGTACACACAGCTCTACACTACACCTCCATCCTGTCCTGTATCTACTATTCCTGTACTGTACACAGCTCTACACTACACCTCCATCCTGTCCTGTATCTACTATTCCTGTACTGTACACACGGCTCTATACTACACCTCCATCCTGTCCCGTATCTACTATTCCTGTACTGTACACACAGCTCTACACTACACCTCCGTCCTGTCCCGTATCTACTATTCCTGGACTGTACACAGCTCTACACTACACCTCCATCCTGTCCCGTATCTACTATTCCTGTACTGTACACAGCTCTACGCTACATCTCCATCCTGTCCAGTATCTACTATTCCTGTACTGTACACAGCTCTACACTACACCTCCATCCTGTCCTGTATCTACTATTCCTGTACTGTACACACAGCTCTACACTACACCTCCATCCTGTCCTGTATCTACTATTCCTGTACTGTACACACAGCTCTACACTACACCTCCATCCTGCCCTGTATCTACTATTCCTGTACTGTACACAGCTCTACACTACATCTCCATCCTGTCCAGTATCTACTATTCCTGTACTGTATACACAGCTCTACACTACACCTCCATCCTTCCCTGTATCTACTATTCCTGTACTGTACACAGCTCTACACTACACCTCCATCCTGACCTGTATCTACTATTCCTGTACTGTACACAGCTCTACACTACACCTCCATCCTGTCCTGTATCTACTATTCCTGTACTGTACACAGCTCTACACTACACCTCCATCCTGTCCTGTATCTATTATTCCTGTACTGTACACACAGCTCTACACTACACCTCCATCCTGTCCTGTATCTACTATTCCTGTACTGTACACAGCTCTACACTGCACCTCCATCCTGTCCTGTATCTACTATTCCTGTACACACAGCTCTACACTACACCTCCATCCTGTCCTGTATCTACTATTCCTGTACTGTACACACAGCTCTACACTACACCTCCATCCTGTCCTGTATCTACTATTCCTGTACTGTACACAGCTCTACACTACACCTCCATCCTGTCCTGTATCTACTATTCCTGTACTGTACACGGCTCTACACTACACCTCCATCCTGCCCTGTATCTACTATTCCTGTACTGTACACACAGCTCTACACTACACCTCCATCCTGTCCTGTATCTACTATTCCTGTACTGTACACAGCTCTACACTACACCTCCATCCTGTCCTGTATCTACTATTCCTGTACTGTACACAGCTCTACACTACACCTCCATCCTGTCCTGTATCTACTATTCCTGTACTGTACACAGCTCTACACTACACCTCCATCCTGCCCTGTATCTACTATTTCTGTACTGTACACAGCTCTACACTACACCTCCATCCTGTCCTGTATCTACTATTCCTGTACTGTACACAGCTCTACACTACACCTCCATCCTGTCCTGTATCTACTATTCCTGTACTGTACACAGCTCTACACTACACCTCCATCCTGTCCTGTATCTACTATTCCTGTACTGTACACACAGCTCTACACTACAACTCCATCCTGTCCTGTATCTACTATTCCTGTACTGTACACACAGCTCTACACTACACCTCCATCCTGTCCCGTATCTACTATTCCTGTACTGTACACAGCTCTACACTACACCTCCATCCTGTCCTGTATCTACTATTCCTGTACTGGACACAGCTCTACACTACACCTCCATCCTGTCCTGTATCTACTATTCCTGTACTGTACATACAGCTCTACACTACACCTCCATCCTGTCCCGTATCTACTATTCCTGTACTGTACACACAGCTCTACACTACAACTCCATCCTGTCCTGTATCTACTATTCCTGTACTGTACACAGCTCTACACTACACCTCCATCCTGTCCTGTATCTACTATTCCTGTACTGTACACAGCTCTACACTACATCTCCATCCTGTCCAGTATCTACTATTCCTGTACTGTATACACAGCTCTACACTACACCTCCATCCTGTCCTGTATCTACTATTCCTGTACTGTACACACAGCTCTACACTACACCTCCATCCTGTCCTGTATCTACTATTCCTGTACTGTACACACAGCTCTACACTACAACTCCATCCTGTCCTGTATCTACTATTCCTGTACTGTACACAGCTCTACACTACACCTCCATCCTGTCCTGTATCTACTATTCCTGTACTGTACACAGCTCTACACTACATCTCCATCCTGTCCAGTATCTACTATTCCTGTACTGTATACACAGCTCTACACTACACCTCCATCCTGTCCTGTATCTACTATTCCTGTACTGTACACACAGCTCTACACTACACCTCCATCCTGTCCTGTATCTACTATTCCTGTACTGTACACACAGCTCTACACTACACCTCCATCCTGCCCTGTATCTACTATTCCTGTACTGTATACACAGCTCTACACTACACCTCCATCCTGTCCTGTATCTACTATTCCTGTACTGTACACAGCTCTACACTACACCTCCATCCTGTCCAGTATCTACTATTCCTGTACTGTATACACAGCTCTACACTACACCTCCATCCTGTCCTGTATCTACTATTCCTGTACTGTACACACAGCTCTACACTACACCTCCATCCTGTCCTGCATCTACTATTCCTGTACTGTACACACAGCTCTACACTACACCTCCATCCTGTCCTGTATCTACTATTCCTGTACTGTACACACTGCTCTACACTACACCTCCATCCTGTCCTGCATCTACTATTCCTGTACTGTACACACAGCTCTACACTACAACTCCATCCTGTCCTGCATCTACTATTCCTGTACTGTACACACAGCTCTACACTACACCTCCATCCTGTCCTGTATCTACTATTCCTGTACTGTACACACAGCTCTACACTACACCTCCATCCTGTCCTGCATCTACTATTCCTGTACTGTACACACTGCTCTACACTACACCTCCATCCTGTCCTGTATCTACTATTCCTGTACTGTACACACAGCTCTACACTACACCTCCATCCTGTCCTGCATCTACTATTCCTGTACTGTACACACTGCTCTACACTACACCTCCATCCTGTCCTGTATCTACTATTCCTGTACTGTACACACAGCTCTACACTACACCTCCATCCTGTCCTGTATCTACTATTCCTGTACTGTACACACAGCTCTACACTACACCTCCATCCTGTCCTGCATCTACTATTCCTGTACTGTACACACTGCTCTACACTACACCTCCATCCTGTCCTGTATCTACTATTCCTGTACTGTACACACAGCTCTACACTACACCTCCATCCTGTCCTGCATCTACTATTCCTGTACTGTACACACAGCTCTACACTACAACTCCATCCTGTCCTGCATCTACTATTCCTGTACTGTACACACAGCTCTACACTACACCTCCATCCTGTCCTGTATCTACTATTCCTGTACTGTACACACAGCTCTACACTACACCTCCATCCTGTCCTGCATCTACTATTCCTGTACTGTACACACAGCTCTACACTACAACTCCATCCTGTCCTGTATCTACTATTCCTGTACACACAGCTCTACACTACACCTCCATCCTGTCCTGTATCTACTATTCCTGTACTGTACACACTGCTCTACACTACACCTCCATCCTGTCCTGTATCTACTATTCCTGTACTGTACACAGCTCTACACTACACCTCCATCCTGTCCTGTATCTACTATTCCTGTACTGTACACACAGCTCTACACTACACCTCCATCCTGTCCTGTATCTACTATTCCTGTACTGTACACAGCTCTACACTACACCTCCATCCTGTCCTGTATCTACTATTCCTGTACTGTACACAGCTCTACACTACACCTCCATCCTGTCCTGTATCTACTATTCCTGTACTGTACACACAGCTCTACACTACACCTCCATCCTGTCCTGTATCTACTATTCCTGTACTGTACACACTCCTGTATCTACTATTCCTGTACTGTACACAGCTCTACCCTACACCTCCATCCTGTCCTGTATCTACTATTCCTGTACTGTACACACAGCTCTACACTACACCTCCATCCTGTCCTGTATCTACTATTCCTGTACTGTACACACAGCTCTACACTACACCTCCATCCTGTCCTGTATCTACTATTCCTGTACTGTACACACAGCTCTACACTACACCTCCATCCTGTCCTGTATCTACTATTCCTGTACTGTACACACAGCTCTACACTACACCTCCATCCTGTCCTGCATCTACTATTCCTGTACTGTACACACAGCTCTACACTACACCTCCATCCTGTCCTGTATCTACTATTCCTGTACTGTACACACAGCTCTACACTACACCTCCATCCTGTCCTGCATCTACTATTCCTGTACTGTACACACTGCTCTACACTACACCTCCATCCTGTCCTGTATCTACTATTCCTGTACTGTACACACAGCTCTACACTACACCTCCATCCTGTCCTGCATCTACTATTCCTGTACTGTACACACTGCTCTACACTACACCTCCATCCTGTCCTGTATCTACTATTCCTGTACTGTACACACAGCTCTACACTACACCTCCATCCTGTCCTGCATCTACTATTCCTGTACTGTACACACAGCTCTACACTACACCTCCATCCTGTCCTGTATCTACTATTCCTGTACTGTACACACAGCTCTACACTACACCTCCATCCTGTCCTGTATCTACTATTCCTGTACTATACACAGCTCTACACTGCACCTCCATCCTGTCCTGTATCTACTATTCCTGTACTGTACACAGCTCTACACTACACCTCCATCCTGTCCTGTATCTACTATTCCTGTACTGTACACAGCTCTACACTACACCTCCATCCTGTCCTGTATCTACTATTCCTGTACTGTACACAGCTCTACACTACACCTCCATCCTGTCCTGTATCTACTATTCCTGTACTGTACACACAGCTCTACACTACACCTCCATCCTGTCCTGTATCTACTATTCCTGTACTGTACACACAGCTCTACACTACACCTCCATCCTGTCCTGTATCTACTATTCCTGTACTGTACACAGCTCTACACTACACCTCCATCCTGTCCTGTATCTACTATTCCTGTACTGTACACACAGCTCTACACTACAACTCCATCCTGTCCTGCATCTACTATTCCTGTACTGTACACACAGCTCTACACTACACCTCCATCCTGTCCTGTATCTACTATTCCTGTACTGTACACACAGCTCTACACTACACCTCCATCCTGTCCTGCATCTACTATTCCTGTACTGTACACACAGCTCTACACTACAACTCCATCCTGTCCTGTATCTACTATTCCTGTACACACAGCTCTACACTACACCTCCATCCTGTCCTGTATCTACTATTCCTGTACTGTACACACTGCTCTACACTACACCTCCATCCTGTCCTGTATCTACTATTCCTGTACTGTACACAGCTCTACACTACACCTCCATCCTGTCCTGTATCTACTATTCCTGTACTGTACACACAGCTCTACACTACACCTCCATCCTGTCCTGTATCTACTATTCCTGTACTGTACACAGCTCTACACTACACCTCCATCCTGTCCTGTATCTACTATTCCTGTACTGTTACACACAGCTCTACACTACACCTCCATCCTGTCCTGTATCTACTATTCCTGTACTGTACACACAGCTCTACACTACACCTCCATCCTGTCCTGTATCTATTATTCCTGTTCTGTACACAGCTCTACACTACACCTCCATCCTGTCCTGTATCTACTATTCCTGTACTGTACACAGCTCTACACTACACCTCCATCCTGTCCTGTATCTACTATTCCTGTACTGTACACACAGCTCTACACTACACCTCCATCCTGTCCTGTATCTACTATTCCTGTACTGTACACTTCCAGCTCTGCTATTCAAGCTCACCTGATAGAGTTGTCCCATGGTGGCGCTTGTTGGGGGGATCACGTTGTTGACGAAGAAGAACAGGGCGTCCTCTGCACGTAAGTGAATCCTTTTCCTGATGAGAAAGTAGAACTGGCCGACTGACCAGAAGGGGTTGATCAGTCAGCAGTGGTGACAGTGGGGTGGGGGGTGGGGTGTAGGGGGCAGCACTGATACCTGTCAAATCGGAGGGCACCAGGTATTTCTTCTTGTCAAGGTCCTCCAATCCTCGCTTTAGGAGCCTTCTCCACAATCACCTGTCAAGGAAGAACCAACGGCCATTAACTCAGCTCCGTGCCACATTCTCGGGAGCTCCGTCCCTCTCTCCGCCTGTCTGGGAATGGGGGGGGGGGGGGGGGAGGGGGGGGTTGGGGGGGGGCGACCCATCCTCCTCTCTCTCTGGGGGGGGGGGGGGGAGGGGCCGTCCGCCTCTCTCTCTCTGGGGGGGGGGGGCCGTCCTCCTCCTCTCTCTCTGGGGGGGGGGGGCCCGTCCTCCTCCTCTCTCTCTGGGGGCCCCGTCCTCCTCCTCTCTCTGGGGGGGGCCCCGTCCTCCTGTCTCTCTCGGGGGGCCCCGTCCTCCTCTCTTTCTCTATCTCTGGGGGGGCCCCGTCCTCCTCTCTATCTGGGGGGGGCCCCCGTCCTCCTCTCTATCTGGGGGGGCCCCCGTCCTCCTCTCTCTCTCTCTGGGGGACCCCGTCCTCCTCTCTCTCTCTGGGGGGGGCCCCCGTCCTCCTCTCTCTGGGGGGGGCCCCCGTCCTCCTCCTCTCTCGGGGGGGGGGGCCCGTCCTCCTCTCTCTCTGGGGGGGGCCCCCGTCCTCCTCTCTCTCTGGGGAGGGCCCCGTCCTCCTCTCTGGGGGGGGGCCCCCGTCCTCCTCTCTCTGTGGGGGGGCCCCGTCCTCCTCTCTCTCTGGGGGGGGCCCGTCCTCCTCTCTCTCTGGGGGGGGGCCCGTCCTCCTCTCTCTCTGGGGGGGGGCCCGTCCTCCTCTCTCTCTGGGGGGGGGGCCCGTCCTCCTCTCTCTCTGGGGGGGGCCCCGTCCTCCTCTCTCTCTGAGGGGGGGGGGCCCCGTCCTCCTCTCTCTGGGGGGGGGGGGCCCCGTCCTCCTCTCTCTCTGGGGGGCCCCCGTCCTCCTCTCTCTCTCTGGGGGGGGCCCCGTCATCCTCTCTCTGGGGGGGGCCCCGTCATCCTCTCTCTCTCCCGGGGGGGGGCCCCGTCCTCCTCCTCTCTCTGGGGGGGGGGCCCCGTCCTCCTCCTCTCTCTGGGGGGGGGGCCCCGTCCTCCTCTCTCTCTGGGGGGGGGGGCTCCGTCCTCCTCTCTCTCTGGGGGGGGGGGGGGGGCCCCCGTCCTCCTCTCTCTCTGGGGGGGGGCCCCGTCCTCCTCTCTCTCTGGGGGGGGGCCCCGTCCTCCTCTCTCTCTGGGGGGGGGCCCCGTCCTCCTCTCTCTCTGAGGGGGGGGGGCCCCGTCCTCCTCTCTCTGGGGGGGGGGGGCCCCGTCCTCCTCTCTCTCTGGGGGGGGGCCCCGTCATCCTCTCTCTGGGGGGGCCCCCGTCATCCTCTCTCTCTCCCGGGGGGGGGCCCCGTCCTCCTCCTCTCTCTGGGGGGGGGGCCCCGTCCTCCTCCTCTCTCTGGGGGGGCCCGTCCCTCCTCTTTCTCTCTCTCTGGGGGGGGCCCCGTCCTCCTCTCTCTCTGGGGGGGGCCCCGTCCTCCTCTCTGGGGGGGCCCCGTCCTCCTCTCTCTCTGGGGGGGGGCCCGTCCTCCTCTCTCTGTGGGGGGGGCCCCGTCCTCCTCGCTCTCTGGGGGGGCCCGTCCTCCTCTCTCTGTGGGGGGGCCCCGTCCTCCTCTTTCTCTGGGGGGGCCCGTCCTCCTCTCCTCTCTGGGGGGGCCCCGTCCTCCTCTTTCTCTGGGGGGGCCCGTCCTCCTCTTTCTCTCTCTCTGGGGGGGCCCCGTCCTCCTCTCTCTCTGGGGGGGGCCCCGTCCTCCTCTCTCTCTGGGGGGGGGCCCGTCCTCCTCTCTCTCTGGGGGGGGGCCCGTCCTCCTCTCTCTCTGAGGGGGGGGGGGCCCCGTCCTCCTCTCTCTGGGGGGGGGGGGCCCCGTCCTCCTCTCTCTCTGGGGGGGCCCCGTCATCCTCTCTCTGGGGGGCCCCCGTCATCCTCTCTCTCTCCCGGGGGGGGCCCCGTCCTCCTCCTCTCTCTGGGGGGGGGCCCCGTCCTCCTCCTCTCTCTGGGGGGGCCCGTCCTCCTCTTTCTCTCTCTCTGGGGGGGCCCGTCCTCCTCTTTCTCTGGGGGGGCCCCGTCCTCCTCTCTGGGGGGGCCCCGTCCTCCTCTCTCTCTGGGGGGGGCCCGTCCTCCTCTCTCTGTGGGGGGGCCCGTCCTCCTCGCTCTCTGGGGGGCCCCGTCCTCCTCTCTCTCTGGGGGGGGCCCGTCCTCCTCTCTCTGTGGGGGGGCCCGTCCTCCTCGCTCTCTGGGGGGCCCCGTCCTCCTCTCTCTCTGGGGGGCCCCGTCCTCCTCTTTCTCTGGGGGGGCCCGTCCTCCTCTTTCTCTGGGGGGGCCCGTCCTCCTCTTTCTCTCTCTCTGGGGGGGCCCCGTCCTCCTCTCTCTCCCGGGGGGGCCCCGTCCCCCTCCGCCGCCACGCCCCCCGCCCCCGCTCACCGGCACCCGGTCCGGGTACTTCTTCCGGATCTTCTCGCCCTCTGACCGCCGCTTCTCGAACGCGTGCTCCTCCTTATAAACGAACTTCATGTTGGCGGCCGCAGCTGACACTGACAGAGGAAGATAAACAGCCCCGCCCCCTCCGCTTCCGCACTTCACCACGCCCCTTTCACCAAAAGGACACGCCTCTATAGCGCAAACTGCCCAACAACAGCCGCCCACGTCACAAGTAACTCCAACAACATGGCGGCTTCCGCGAAAGCGACGACAACTTATAACCAATCACATTCCAAGATCAACAGCGCTGTCAATGACGTAAAATCCAGCCAATCCGGGCGCTACTAGAGCAACGACAACACGAGAAGACACGCCCCCTGTCACATGAGTGAATAACATTATCATCACTGCCCCCCGGAGGAAAACAAAAGCGGAAATGGCTCATTACTGTCATCTAGTGGAGGAGAGAGGAAGAACAGGCTCATTACTGTCATCTAGTGGAGGAGAGAGGAAGAGCAGGCTCATTACTGTCATCTAGTGGAGGAGAGAGGAAGAACAGGCTCATTACTGTCATCTAGTGGAGGAGAGAGGAAGAACAGGCTCATTACTGTCATCTAGTGGAGGAGAGAGGAAGAACAGGCTCATTACTGTCATCTAGTGGAGGAGAGTGGAAGATCAGGCTCATTACTGTCATCTAGTGGAGGAGAGAGGAAGAACAGGCTCATTACTGTCATCTAGTGGAGGAGAGAGGAAGAACAGGCTCATTACTGTCATCTAGTGGAGGAGAGAGGAAGAACAGGCTCATTACTGTCATCTAGTGGAGGAGAGAGGAAGAACAGGCTCATTACTGTCATGTAGTGGAGGAGAGAGGAAGAACAGGCTCATTACTGTCATCTAGTGGAGGAGAGAGGAAGAACAGGCTCATTGCTGTCATCTAGTGGAGGAGAGAGGAAGAACGGGCTCATTACTGTCATCTAGTGGAGGAGAGAGGAAGAACAGGCTCATTACTGTCATCTAGTGGAGGAGAGAGGAAGAACAGGCTCATTGCTGTCATCTAGTGGAGGAGAGAGGAAGAACAGGCTCATTACTGTCATCTAGTGGAGGAGAGAGGAAGAGCAGGCTCATTACTGTCATCTAGTGGAGGAGAGAGGAAGAGCAGGCTCATTACTGTCATCTAGTGGACGAGAGAGGAAGAAACGGCTCATTACTGTCATCTAGTGGAGGAGAGAGGAAGAACAGGCTCATTACTGTCATCTAGTGGAGGAGAGAGGAAGAACAGGCTCATTGCTGTCATCTAGTGGAGGAGAGAGGAAGAACAGGCTCATTACTGTCATCTAGTGGAGGAGAGAGGAAGAACAGGCTCATTACTGTCATCTAGTGGAGGAGACAGGAAGAACAGGCTCATTACTGTCATCTAGTGGAGGAGAGAGGAAGAACAGGCTCATTACTGTCATCTAGTGGAGGAGAGAGGAAGAACCGGCTCATTACTGTCATCTAGTGGAGGAGACAGGAAGAACAGGCTCATTACTGTCATCAAGTGGAGGAGAGAGGAAGAACAGGCTCATTACTGTCATCTAGTGGAGGAGAGAGGAAGAACAGGCTCATTACTGTCATCTAGTGGAGGAGACAGGAAGAACAGGCTCATTACTGTCATCAAGTGGAGGAGAGAGGAAGAACAGGCTCATTACTGTCATCTAGTGGAGGAGAGAGGATGAACAGGCTCATTACTGTCATCTAGTGGAGGAGAGAGGAAGAACAGGCTCATTACTGTCATCTAGTGGAGGAGAGAGGAAGAACAGGCTCATTACTGTCATCTAGTGGAGGAGACAGGAAGAACAGGCTCATTACTGTCATCTAGTGGAGGAGACAGGAAGAACAGGCTCATTGCTGTCATCTAGTGGAGGAGAGAGGAAGAACAGGCTCATCACTGTCATCTAGTGGAGGAGAGAGGAAGAACAGGCTCATTACTGTCATCTAGTGGAGGAGAGAGGAAGAACAGGCTCATTACTGTCATCTAGTGGAGGAGAGAGGAAGAACCGGCTCATTACTGTCATCTAGTGGAGGAGACAGGAAGAACAGGCTCATTACTGTCATCAAGTGGAGGAGAGAGGAAGAACAGGCTCATTACTGTCATCTAGTGGAGGAGAGAGGAAGAACAGGCTCATTACTGTCATCTAGTGGAGGAGAGAGGAAGAACCGGCTCATTACTGTCATCTAGTGGAGGAGAGAGGAAGAACCGGCTCATTACTGTCATCTAGTGGAGGAGACAGGAAGAACAGGCTCATTACTGTCATCTAGTGGAGGAGAGAGGAAGTACAGGCTCATTACTGTCATCTAGTGGAGGAGAGAGGAAGAACAGGCTCATTACTGTCATCTAGTGGAGGAGAGAGGAAGAACAGGCTCATTACTGTCATCTAGTGGAGGAGAGAGGAAGAACAGGCTCATTACTGTCATCTAGGTGGAGGAGAGAGGAAGAACAGGCTCATTACTGTCATCTAGTGGAGGAGAGAGGAAGAACAGGCTCATTACTGTCATCTAGTGGAGGAGAGAGGAAGAACAGGCTCATCACTGTCATCTAGTGGAGGAGACAGGAAGAACAGGCTCATTGCTGTCATCTAGTGGAGGAGACAGGAAGAACAGGCTCATTACTGTCATCTAGTGGAGGAGACAGGAAGAACAGGCTCATTGCTGTCATCTAGTGGAGGAGACAGGAAGAACAGGCTCATTGCTGTCATCTAGTGGAGGAGAGAGGAAGAACAGGCTCATTGCTGTCATCTAGTGGAGGAGACAGGAAGAACAGGCTCATTACTGTCATCTAGTGGAGGAGACAGGAAGAACAGGCTCATTACTGTCATCTAGTGGAGGAGACAGGAAGAACAGGCTCATTACTGTCATCTAGTGGAGGAGACAGGAAGAACAGGCTCATTACTGTCATCTAGTGGAGGAGAGAGGAAGAACAGGCTCATTACTGTCATCTAGTGGAGGAGAGAGGAAGAACAGGCTCATTGCTGTCATCTAGTGGAGGAGACAGGAAGAACAGGCTCATCACTGTCATCTAGTGGAGGAGAGAGGAAGAACAGGCTCATTGCTGTCATCTAGTGGAGGAGAGAGGAAGAACAGGCTCATTGCTGTCATCTAGTGGAGGAGAGAGGAAGAACAGGCTCATTACTGTCATGTAGTGGAGGAGAGGAAGAACAGGCTCATTGCTGTCATGTAATGGAGGAGAGAGGAAGGACAGGCTCATTGCTGTCATGTAGTGGAGGAGAGAGGAAGAACAGGCTCATTACTGTCATCTAGTGGACGAGAGAGGAAGAACAGGCTCATTACTGTCATCTAGTGGAGGAGAGAGGAAGAACAGGCTCATTACTGTCATCTAGTGGAGGAGAGAGGAAGAGCAGGCTCATTACTGTCATCTAGTGGAGGAGAGAGGAAGAACAGGCTCATTACTGTCATCTAGTGGACGAGAGAGGAAGAAACGGCTCATTTCTGTCATCTAGTGGAGGAGAGAGGAAGAACAGGCTCATCACTGTCATCTAGTGGAGGAGAGAGGAAGAACAGGCTCATTACTGTCATCTAGTGGAGGAGAGAGGAAGAACAGGCTCATCACTGTCATCTAGTGGAGGAGAGAGGAAGAACAGGCTCATTACTGTCATCTAGTGGAGGAGAGAGGAAGAACAGGCTCATTACTGTCATCTAGGTGGAGGAGAGAGGAAGAACAGGCTCATTACTGTCATCTAGTGGAGGAGAGAGGAAGAACAGGCTCATTACTGTCATCTAGTGGAGGAGAGAGGAAGAACAGGCTCATTACTGTCATCTAGGTGGAGGAGAGAGGAAGAACAGGCTCATTACTGTCATCTAGTGGAGGAGAGAGGAAGAACAGGCTCATTACTGTCATCTAGTGGAGGAGAGAGGAAGAACAGGCTCATCACTGTCATCTAGTGGAGGAGAGAGGAAGAACAGGCTCATTGCTGTCATCTAGTGGAGGAGAGAGGAAGAACAGGCTCATTACTGTCATCTAGTGGAGGAGAGAGGAAGAACAGGCTCATATACTGTCATCTAGTAGAGGAGAGAGGAAGAACAGGCTCATTACTGTCATCTAGTGGAGGTGAGAGGAAGAACAGGCTCATTACTGTCATCTAGTGGAGGAGACAGGAAGAACAGGCTCATTACTGTCATCTAGTGGAGGAGAGAGGAAGAACAGGCTCATTACTGTCATCTAGTGGAGGAGACAGGAAGAACAGGCTCATTACTGTCATCTAGTGGAGGAGAGAGGAAGAACAGGCTCATTACTGTCATCTAGGTGGAGGAGAGAGGAAGAACAGGCTCATTACTGTCATCTAGTGGAGGAGAGAGGAAGAACAGGCTCATTGCTGTCATCTAGTGGAGGAGACAGGAAGAACAGGCTCATCACTGTCATCTAGTGGAGGAGAGAGGAAGAACAGGCTCATTGCTGTCATCTAGTGGAGGAGAGAGGAAGAACAGGCTCATTGCTGTCATCTAGTGGAGGAGAGAGGAAGAACAGGCTCATTACTGTCATGTAGTGGAGGAGAGGAAGAACAGGCTCATTGCTGTCATGTAATGGAGGAGAGAGGAAGGACAGGCTCATTGCTGTCATGTAGTGGAGGAGAGAGGAAGAACAGGCTCATTACTGTCATCTAGTGGACGAGAGAGGAAGAACAGGCTCATTACTGTCATCTAGTGGAGGAGAGAGGAAGAACAGGCTCATTACTGTCATCTAGTGGAGGAGAGAGGAAGAGCAGGCTCATTACTGTCATCTAGTGGAGGAGAGAGGAAGAACAGGCTCATTACTGTCATCTAGTGGACGAGAGAGGAAGAAACGGCTCATTTCTGTCATCTAGTGGAGGAGAGAGGAAGAACAGGCTCATCACTGTCATCTAGTGGAGGAGAGAGGAAGAACAGGCTCATTACTGTCATCTAGTGGAGGAGAGAGGAAGAACAGGCTCATCACTGTCATCTAGTGGAGGAGAGAGGAAGAACAGGCTCATTACTGTCATCTAGTGGAGGAGAGAGGAAGAACAGGCTCATTACTGTCATCTAGGTGGAGGAGAGAGGAAGAACAGGCTCATTACTGTCATCTAGTGGAGGAGAGAGGAAGAACAGGCTCATTACTGTCATCTAGTGGAGGAGAGAGGAAGAACAGGCTCATTACTGTCATCTAGGTGGAGGAGAGAGGAAGAACAGGCTCATCACTGTCATCTAGTGGAGGAGAGAGGAAGAACAGGCTCATTACTGTCATCTAGGTGGAGGAGAGAGGAAGAACAGGCTCATTACTGTCATCTAGTGGAGGAGAGAGGAAGAACAGGCTCATTACTGTCATCTAGTGGAGGAGAGAGGAAGAACAGGCTCATTACTGTCATCTAGGTGGAGGAGAGAGGAAGAACAGGCTCATTACTGTCATCTAGTGGAGGAGAGAGGAAGAACAGGCTCATTACTGTCATCTAGTGGAGGAGAGAGGAAGAACAGGCTCATCACTGTCATCTAGTGGAGGAGAGAGGAAGAACAGGCTCATTGCTGTCATCTAGTGGAGGAGAGAGGAAGAACAGGCTCATTACTGTCATCTAGTGGAGGAGAGAGGAAGAACAGGCTCATATACTGTCATCTAGTAGAGGAGAGAGGAAGAACAGGCTCATTACTGTCATCTAGTGGAGGTGAGAGGAAGAACAGGCTCATTACTGTCATCTAGTGGAGGAGACAGGAAGAACAGGCTCATTACTGTCATCTAGTGGAGGAGAGAGGAAGAACAGGCTCATTACTGTCATCTAGTGGAGGAGACAGGAAGAACAGGCTCATTACTGTCATCTAGTGGAGGAGACAGGAAGAACAGGCTCATTACTGTCATCTAGTGGAGGAGACAGGAAGAACAGGCTCATTGCTGTCATCTAGTGGAGGAGAGAGGAAGAACAGGCTCATTACTGTCATCTAGTGGAGGAGACAGGAAGAACAGGCTCATTACAGTCATCTAGTGGAGGAGACAGGAAGAACAGGCTCATTACTGTCATCTAGTGGAGGAGACAGGAAGAACAGGCTCATTACTGTCATCTAGTGGAGGAGACAGGAAGAACAGGCTCATCACTGTCATCTAGTGGAGGAGAGAGGAAGAACAGGCTCATTGCTGTCATCTAGTGGAGGAGAGAGGAAGAACAGGCTCATTACTGTCATCTAGTGGAGGAGACAGGAAGAACAGGCTCATTACAGTCATCTAGTGGAGGAGAGAGGAAGAACAGGCTCATTACTGTCATCTAGTGGAGGAGAGAGGAAGAACAGGCTCATTGCTGTCATCTAGTGGAGGAGACAGGAAGAACAGGCTCATTGCTGTCATCTAGTGGAGGAGAGAGGAAGAACAGGCTCATTGCTGTCATCTAGTGGAGGAGAGAGGAAGAACAGGCTCATTACTGTCATGTAGTGGAGGAGAGGAAGAACAGGCTCATTGCTGTCATGTAGTGGAGGAGAGAGGAAGGACAGGCTCATTGCTGTCATGTAGTGGAGGAGAGGAAGAACAGGCTCATTGCTGTCATGTAGTGGAGGAGAGAGGAAGAACAGGCTCATTACTGTCATCTAGTGGACGAGAGAGGAAGAACAGGCTCATTACTGTCATCTAGTGGAGGAGAGAGGAAGAACAGGCTCATTACTGTCATCTAGTGGAGGAGAGAGGAAGAGCAGGCTCATTACTGTCATCTAGTGGAGGAGAGAGGAAGAACAGGCTCATTACTGTCATCTAGTGGACGAGAGAGGAAGAAACGGCTCATTTCTGTCATCTAGTGGAGGAGAGAGGAAGAACAGGCTCATCACTGTCATCTAGTGGAGGAGAGAGGAAGAACAGGCTCATTACTGTCATCTAGTGGAGGAGAGAGGAAGAACAGGCTCATCACTGTCATCTAGTGGAGGAGAGAGGAAGAACAGGCTCATTACTGTCATCTAGTGGAGGAGAGAGGAAGAGCAGGCTCATTACTGTCATCTAGTGGAGGAGAGAGGAAGAACAGGCTCATTACTGTCATCTAGTGGAGGAGAGAGGAAGAGCAGGCTCATTACTGTCATCTAGTGGAGGAGAGAGGAAGAACAGGCTCATTACTGTCATCTAGTGGAGGAGAGAGGAAGAGCAGGCTCATTACTGTCATCTAGTGGAGGAGAGAGGAAGAACAGGCTCATTACTGTCATCTAGTGGACGAGAGAGGAAGAACAGGCTCATTACTGTCATCTAGTGGAGGAGAGAGGAAGAACAGGCTCATCACTGTCATCTAGTGGAGGAGAGAGGAAGAACAGGCTCATTACTGTCATCTAGTGGAGGAGAGAGGAAGAGCAGGCTCATTACTGTCATCTAGTGGAGGAGAGAGGAAGAACAGGCTCATTACTGTCATCTAGTGGAGGAGAGAGGAAGAACAGGCTCATCACTGTCATCTAGTGGAGGAGAGAGAAAGAACAGGCTCATTACTGTCATCTAGTAGAGGAGAGAGGAAGAACAGGCTCATCACTGTCATCTAGTGGAGGAGAGAGGAAGAACAGGCTCATTACTGTCATCTAGTGGAGGAGAGAGGAAGAGCAGGCTCATTACTGTCATCTAGTGGACGAGAGAGGAAGAAACGGCTCATTTCTGTCATCTAGTGGAGGAGAGAGGAAGAACAGGCTCATCACTGTCATCTAGTGGAGGAGAGAGGAAGAACAGGCTCATCACTGTCATCTAGTGGAGGAGAGAGGAAGAACAGGCTCATTACTGTCATCTAGTGGAGGAGAGAGGAAGAGCAGGCTCATTACTGTCATCTAGTGGACGAGAGAGGAAGAAACGGCTCATTACTGTCATCTAGTGGAGGAGAGAGGAAGAACAGGCTCATCACTGTCATCTAGTGGAGGAGAGAGGAAGAACAGGCTCATCACTGTCATCTAGTGGAGGAGAGAGGAAGAACAGGCTCATTACTGTCATCTAGTGGAGGAGAGAGGAAGAACAGACTCATTACTGTCATCTAGTGGAGGAGAGAGGAAGAACAGGCTCATTACTGTCATCTAGTGGAGGAGAGAGGAAGAACAGGCTCATTACTGTCATCTAGTGGAGAAGAGAGGAAGAACAGGCTCATTACTGTCATCTAGTGGAGGAGAGAGGAAGAACAGGCTCATTACTGTCATCTAGTGGAGGAGAGAGGAAGAACAGGCTCATTACTGTCATCTAGTGGAGGAGAGAGGAAGAACAGGCTCATTACTGTCATCTAGTGAAGGAGAGAGGAAGAACAGGCTCATTACTGTCATCTAGTGGAGGAGAGAGGAAGAACAGGCTCATTACTGTCATCTAGTGGAGGAGAGAGGAAGAACAGGCTCATTACTGTCATCTAGTGGAGGAGAGAGGAAGAACAGGCTCATTACTGTCATCTAGTGGAGGAGAGAGGAAGAACAGGCTCATCACTGTCATCTAGTGGAGGAGAGAGGAAGAACAGGCTCATTACTGTCATCTAGTGGAGGAGAGAGGAAGAACAGGCTCATTACTGTCATCTAGTGGACGAGAGAGGAAGAACAGGCTCATTACTGTCATCTAGTGGAGGAGAGAGGAAGAACAGGCTCATTACTGTCATTTAGTGGAGGAGAGAGGAAGAACAGGCTCATTACTGTCATCTAGTGGACGAGAGAGGAAGAACAGGCTCATCACTGTCATCTAGTGGAGGAGAGAGGAAGAACAGGCTCATTACTGTCATCTAGTGGAGGAGAGAGGAAGAACAGGCTCATTACTGTCATCTAGTGGAGGAGAGAGGAAGAACAGGCTCATCACTGTCATCTAGTGGAGGAGAGAGGAAGAACAGGCTCATTACTGTCATCTAGTGGAGGAGAGAGGAAGAACAGGCTCATTACTGTCATCTAGTGGAGGAGAGAGGAAGAACAGGCTCATCACTGTCATCTAGTGGAGGAGAGAGGAAGAACAGGCTCATCACTGTCATCTAGTGGAGGAGAGAGGAAGAACAGGCTCATTACTGTCATCTAGTGGAGGAGAGAGGAAGAACAGGCTCATTACTGTCATCTAGTGGAGGAGAGAGGAAGAACAGGCTCATTACTGTCATCTAGTGGAGGAGAGAGGAAGAACAGGCTCATTACTGTCATCTAGTGGAGGAGAGAGGAAGAACAGGCTCATTACTGTCATCTAGTGGAGGAGAGAGGAAGAACAGGCTCATCACTGTCATCTAGTGGAGGAGAGAGGAAGAACAGGCTCATTACTGTCATCTAGTGGAGGAGAGAGGAAGAACAGGCTCATTACTGTCATCTAGTGGACGAGAGAGGAAGAACAGGCTCATTACTGTCATCTAGTGGAGGAGAGAGGAAGAACAGGCTCATTACTGTCATTTAGTGGAGGAGAGAGGAAGAACAGGCTCATTACTGTCATCTAGTGGACGAGAGAGGAAGAACAGGCTCATTACTGTCATCTAGTGGACGAGAGAGGAAGAAACGGCTCATTACTGTCATCTAGTGGAGGAGAGAGGAAGAACAGGCTCATTACTGTCATCTAGTGGAGGAGAGAGGAAGAACAGGCTCATTGCTGTCATCTAGTGGAGGAGAGAGGAAGAACAGGCTCATTACTGTCATCTAGTGGAGGAGAGAGGAAGAACAGGCTCATTACTGTCATCTAGTGGAGGAGAGAGGAAGGACAGGCTCATTACTGTCATCTAGTGGAGGAGAGAGGAAGAACAGGCTCATTACTGTCATCTAGTGGAGGAGAGAGGAAGAACAGGCTCATCACTGTCATCTAGAGGAGGAGAGAGGAAGAACAGGGTCAGTACTGTCATCTAGTGGAGGAGAGAGGAAGAACAGGCTCATTACTGTCATCTAGTGGACGAGAGAGGAAGAACAGGCTCATTACTGTCATCTAGTGGAGGAGAGAGGAAGAACAGGCTCATTACTGTCATCTAGTGGAGGAGAGAGGAAGAACAGGCTCATTACTGTCATCTAGTGGAGGAGAGAGGAAGAACAGGCTCATCACTGTCATCTAGTGGACGAGAGAGGAAGAACAGGCTCATTACTGTCATCTAGTGGAGGAGAGAGGAAGAACAGGCTCATTACTGTCATCTAGTGGAGGAGAGAGGAAGAACAGGCTCATTGCTGTCATCTAGTGGAGGAGAGAGGAAGAACAGGCTCAGTGCTGTCATCTAGTGGAGGAGAGAGGAAGAACAGACTCATCACTGTCATCTAGTGGAGGAGAGAGGAAGAAGAGGCTCATTACTGTCATCTAGTGGAGGAGAGAGGAAGAACAGGCTCATTACTGTCATCTAGTGGAGGAGAGAGGAAGAACAGGCTCAGTGCTGTCATCTAGTGGAGGAGAGAGGAAGAACGGGCTCAGTGCTGTCATCTAGTGGAGGAGAGAGGAAGAACAGGCTCATTACTGTCATCTAGTGGAAGAGAGAGGAAGAACAGGCTCATTACTGTCATCTAGTGGAGGAGAGAGGAAGAACAGGCTAATTGCTGTCATCTAGTGGAAGAGAGAGGAAGAACAGGCTCATTACTGTCATCTAGTGGAGGAGAGAGGAAGAACAGGCTCATTACTGTCATCTAGTGGAGCAGAGAGGAAGAACAGGCTCATTGCTGTCATCTAGTGGAGGAGAGAGGAAGAACAGGCTAATCGCTGTCATCTAGTGGAAGAGAGAGGAAGAACAGGCTCATTACTGTCATCTAGTGGAGGAGAGAGGAAGAACAGGCTCATTACTGTCATCTAGTGGAGGAGAGAGGAAGAACGGGCTCATTACTGTCATCTAGGTGGAGGAGAGAGGAAGAACAGGCTCATTACTGTCATCTAGTGGAGGAGAGAGGAAGAACAGGCTCAGTGCTGTCATCTAGTGGAGGAGAGAGGAAGAACGGGCTCATTACTGTCATCTAGTGGAAGAGAGAGGAAGAACAGGCTCATTACTGTCATCTAGTGGAGGAGAGAGGAAGAACAGGCTAATCGCTGTCATCTAGTGGAAGAGAGAGGAAGAACAGGCTCATTACTGTCATCTAGTGGAGGAGAGAGGAAGAACAGGCTCATTACTGTCATCTAGTGGAGGAGAGAGGAAGAACAGGCTCATTACTGTCATCTAGTGGAGGAGAGAGGAAGAGCAGGCTCATTACTGTCATCTAGTGGAGGAGAGAGGAAGAACAGGCTCATTACTGTCATCTAGTGGAGGAGAGAGGAAGGACAGGCTCATTACTGTCATCTAGTGGAGGAGAGAGGAAGAACAGGCTCATTACTGTCATCTAGTGGAGGAGAGATGAAGAGCAGGCTCATTACTGTCATCTAGTGGAGGAGAGAGGAAGAACAGGCTCATTACTGTCATCTAGTGGAGGAGAGAGGAAGAACAGGCTCATTACTGTCATCTAGTGGAGGAGAGAGGAAGAACAGGCTCATTACTGTCATCTAGTGGAGGAGAGAGGAAGAACAGGCTCATTACTGTCATCTAGTGGAGGAGAGAGGAAGAACGGGCTCATTACTGTCATCTAGGTGGAGGAGAGAGGAAGAACAGGCTCATTACTGTCATCTAGTGGAGGAGAGAGGAAGAACAGGGTCAGTACTGTCATCTAGTGGAGAAGAGAGGAAGAACAGGCTCATTACTGTCATCTAGTGGAGGAGAGAGGAAGAACAGGCTCATTACTGTCATCTAGTGGAGGAGAGAGGAAGAACGGGCTCATTACTGTCATCTAGTGGACGAGAGAGGAAGAACAGGGTCAGTACTTTCATCTAGTGGAGGAGAGAGGAAGACTAGGCTCATTACTGTCATCTAGTGGAGGAGAGAGGAAGAACAGGCTCATTACTGTCATCTAGTGGAGGAGAGAGGAAGAACAGGCTCATCACTGTCATATAGTGGACGAGAGAGGAAGAACAGGCTCCTTACTGTCATCTAGTGGAGGAGAGAGGAAGAACAGGGTCAGTACTGTCATCTAGTGGAGGAGAGAGGAAGAACAGGCTCATTACTGTCATCTAGTGGAGGAGAGAGGAAGAACAGGCTCATTACTGTCATCTAGTATAGGACAGAGGAAGAACAGGCTCATTACTGTCATCTAGTGGAGGAGAGAGGAAGAACAGGCTCATTACTGTCATCTAGTGGAGGAGAGAGGAAGAACAGGCTCATTACTGTCATCTAGTGGAGGAGAGAGGAAGAACTGGCTCATCACTGTCATCTAGTGGAGGAGAGAGGAAGAACAGGCTCATTACTGTCATCTAGTGGAGGAGAGAGGAAGAACTGGCTCATTACTGTCATCTAGTGGAGGAGAGAGGAAGAACAGGCTCAGTGCTGTCATCTAGTGGAGGAGAGAGGAAGAACAGACTCATCACTGTCATCTAGTGGAGGAGAGAGGAAGAACAGGCTCATTACTGTCATCTAGTGGAGGAGAGAGGAAGAACAGGCTCATTACTGTCATCTAGTGGAGGTGAGAGGAAGAACAGGCTCAGTGCTGTCATCTAGTGGAGGAGAGAGGAAGAACAGGCTCATTACTGTCATCTAGTGGAGGAGAGAGGAAGAACAGGCTCATTACTGTCATCTAGTGGAGCAGAGAGGAAGAACAGACTCATCACTGTCATCTAGTGGAGGAGAGAGGAAGAACAGGCTCATTACTGTCATCTAGTGGAGGAGACAGGAAGAACAGGCTCATTACTGTCATCTAGTGGAGGAGAGAGGAAGAACAGGCTCATTACTGTCATCTAGTGGAGCAGAGAGGAAGAACAGGCTCATTACTGTCATCTAGTGGAGGAGAGAGGAAGAACAGGCTCATTACTGTCATCTAGTGGAGGAGAGAGGAAGAACAGGCTCATCACTGTCATCTAGTGGAGGAGAGAGGAAGAACAGGCTCATTACTGTCATCTAGTGGAGGAGAGAGGAAGAACAGGCTCATTACTGTCATCTAGTGGACGAGAGAGGAAGAACAGGCTCATTACTGTCATCTAGTATAGGAGAGAGGAAGAACAGGCTCATTACTGTCATCTAGTGGAGGAGAGAGGAAGAACAGGCTCATTACTGTCATCTAGTGGAGGAGAGAGGAAGAACAGGCTCATTACTGTCATCTAGTGGAGGAGAGAGGAAGAACAGGCTCATTGCTGTCATCTAGTGGAGGAGAGAGGAAGAACAGGCTCATTACTGTCATCTAGTGGAGGAGAGAGGAAGAACAGGCTCATTACTGTCATCTAGTGGAGGAGAGAGGAAGAACAGGCTCATTACTGTCATCTAGTGGAGGAGAGAGGAAGAACAGGCTCATTACTGTCATCTAGTGGAGGAGAGAGGAAGGACAGGCTCATTACTGTCATCTAGTGGAGGAGAGAGGAAGAACAGGCTCATTACTGTCATCTAGTGGAGGAGAGAGGAAGAACAGGCTCATCACTGTCATCTAGAGGAGGAGAGAGGAAGAACAGGGTCAGTACTGTCATCTAGTGGAGGAGAGAGGAAGAACAGGCTCATTACTGTCACCTAGTGGAGGAGAGAGGAAGAACAGGCTCATCACTGTCATCTAGTGGAGGAGAGAGGAAGAACAGGGTCAGTACTGTCATCTAGTGGAGGAGAGAGGAAGAACAGGCTCATTACTGTCATCTAGTGGACGAGAGAGGAAGAACAGGCTCATTACTGTCATCTAGTATAGGAGAGAGGAAGAACAGGCTCATTACTGTCATCTAGTGGAGGAGAGAGGAAGAACAGGCTCATTACTGTCATCTAGTGGAGGAGAGAGGAAGAACAGGCTCATTACTGTCATCTAGTGGAGGAGAGTGGAAGATCAGGCTCATTACTGTCATCTAGTGGAGGAGAGAGGAAGAACAGGCTCATTACTGTCATCTAGTGGAGGAGAGTGGAAGATCAGGCTCATTACTGTCATCTAGTGGAGGAGAGAGGAAGAACAGGCTCATTACTGTCATCTAGTGGAGGAGAGAGGAAGAACAGGCTCATTACTGTCATCCAGTGGAGGAGAGAGAAGAACAGGCTCATTACTGTCATCTAGTGGAGGAGAGAGGAAGAACAGGCTCATTACTGTCATCTAGTGGAGGAGAGAGGAAGAACAGGCTCATTACTGTCATCTAGTGGAGGAGAGAGAAGAACAGGCTCATTACTGTCATCTAGTGGAGGAGAGAGGAAGAACAGGCTCATTACTGTCATCTAGTGGAGGAGAGAGGAAGAACAGGCTCATTACTGTCATCTAGTGGAGGAGAGAGGAAGAACAGGCTCATTACTGTCATCTAGTGGAGGAGAGAGGAAGAACAGGCTCATTACTGTCATCTAGTGGAGGAGAGAGGAAGAACAGGCTCATTACTGTCATCTAGTGGAGGAGAGAGGAAGAACAGGCTCATTACTGTCATCTAGTGGAGGAGAGTGGAAGATCAGGCTCATTACTGTCATCTAGTGGAGGAGAGAGGAAGAACAGGCTCATTACTGTCATCTAGTTGAGGAGAGAGGAAGAACAGGCTCATTACTGTCATCTAGTGGAGGAGAGAGGAAGAACAGGCTCATTACTGTCATCTAGTGGAGGAGAGAGGAAGAACGGGCTCATTACTGTCATCTAGTGGAGGAGAGAGGAAGACTAGGCTCATTACTGTCATCTAGTGGAGGAGAGAGGAAGAACAGGCTCATTACTGTCATCTAGTGGAGAGAGGAAGAACAGGCTCATCACTGTCATCTAGTGGAGGAGAGAGGAAGAACAGGCTCATTACTGTCATCTAGTGGAGGAGAGAGGAAGACTATGCTCATTACTGTCATCTAGTGGAGGAGAGAGGAAGAACAGACTCATTACTGTCATCTAGTGGGGGAGAGACGAAGAACAGGCTCATTACTGTCATCTAGTGGAGGAGAGAGGAAGAACAGGCTCAGTGCTGTCATCTAGTGGAGGAGAGAGGAAGAACAGACTCATCACTGTCATCTAGTGGAGGAGAGAGGAAGAACAGGCTCATTACTGTCATCTAGTGGAGGAGAGAGGAAGAACAGGCTCATTACTGTCATCTAGTGGAGGAGAGAGGAAGAACAGGCTAATTACTGTCATCTAGTGGAGGAGAGAGGAAAAACTGGCTCATCCCTGTCATCTAGTGGAGGAGATAGGAAGAACAGGCTCATTACTGTCATCTAGTGGAGGTGAGAGGAAGAACAGGCTCAGTGCTGTCATCTAGTGGAGGAGAGAGGAAGAACAGGCTCAGTGCTGTCATCTAGTGGAGGAGAGAGGAAGAACAGGCTCATTGCTGTCATCTAGTGGAGGAGAGAGGAAGAACAGGCTCAGTGCTGTCATCTAGTGGAGGAGAGAGGAAGAACAGGCTCATTACTGTCATCTAGTGGAGGAGAGAGGAAAAGCAGGCTCATTACTGTCATCTAGTGGAGGAGAGAGGAAGAACAGGCTCATCAATGTCATTTAGTGGAGGAGAGAGGAAGAACAGGCTCATTACTGTCATCTAGTGGAGGAGACAGGAAGAACAGGCTCATTACTGTCATCTAGTGGAGGAGAGAGGAAGAACAGGCTCATTACTGTCATCTAGTGGAGGAGACAGGAAGAACAGGCTCATTTCTGTCATCTAGTGGAGGAGACAGGAAGAACAGGCTCATTACTGTCATCTAGTGGAGCAGAGAGGAAGAACAGGCTCATTACTGTCATCTAGTGGAGGAGAGAGGAAGAACAGGCTCATCACTGTCATCTAGTGGACGAGAGAGGAAGATACAGGCTCATTACTGTCATCTAGTGGAGGAGAGAGGAAGAACAGGCTCATTACTGTCATCTAGTGGAGGAGAGAGGAAGAACAGGCTCATTACTGTCATCTAGGTGGAGGAGAGAGGAAGAACAGGCTCATCACTGTCATCTAGTGGAGGAGAGAGGAAGAACATGCTCATTACTGTCATCTAGTGGAGGAGAGAGGAAGAACGGGCTCATTACTGTCATCTAGTGGAGGAGAGAGGAAGAACAGGGTCAGTACTGTCATCTAGTGGAGGAGAGAGGAAGAACAGGCTCATTACTGTCATCTAGTGGAGGAGACAGGAAGAACATGCTCATTACTGTCATCTAGTGGAGGAGAGAGGAAGAACGGGCTCATTACTGTCATCTAGTGGAGGAGAGAGGAAGAACAGGGTCAGTACTGTCATCTAGTGGAGGAGAGAGGAAGAACAGGCTCATTACTGCCATCTAGTGGAGGAGAGAGGAAGAACAGGCTCATTACTGTCATCTAGTGGAGGAGAGAGGAAGAACAGGCTCATCACTGTCATCTAGTGGAGGAAAGAGGAAGAACAGGCTCATTACTGTCAACTAGTGGAGGAGAGATGAAGAACAGGCTCATTAATTTCATCTAGTGGAGGAGAGAGGAAGAACAGGCTCATTACTGTCATCTAGTGGAGGAGAGAGGAAGAACAGACTCATTATTGTCATCTGGTGGAGGAGAGAGGAAGAACAGGCTCATTACTGTCATCTAGTGGAGGAGAGAGGAAGAACAGGCTCATTACTGTCATCTAGTGGAGGAGAGAGGAAGAACAGGCTTATTACTGTCATCTAGTGGAGGAGAGAGGAAGAACAGGCTCATTACTGTCATCTAGTGGAGGAGAGAGGAAGAACAGGCTCATTACTGTCATCTAGTGGAGGAGAGAGGAAGAACGGGCTCATTACTGTCATCTAGTGGAGGAGAGAGGAAGACTAGGCTCATTACTGTCATCTAGTGGAGGAGAGAGGAAGAACAGGCTCATTACTGTCATCTAGTGGAGAGAGGAAGAACAGGCTCATCACTGTCATCTAGTGGAGGAGAGAGGAAGAACGGGCTCATTACTGTCATCTAGTGGAGGAGAGAGGAAGAACAGGGTCAGTACTGTCATCTAGTGGAGGAGAGAGGAAGAACAGGCTCATTACTGTCATCTAGTGGAGGAGACAGGAAGAACATGCTCATTACTGTCATCTAGTGGAGGAGAGAGGAAGAACGGGCTCATTACTGTCATCTAGTGGAGGAGAGAGGAAGAACAGGGTCAGTACTGTCATCTAGTGGAGGAGAGAGGAAGAACAGGCTCATTACTGTCATCTAGTGGAGGAGACAGGAAGAACATGCTCATTACTGTCATCTAGTGGAGGAGAGAGGAAGAACATGCTCATTACTGTCATCTAGTGGAGGAGAGAGGAAGAACGGGCTCATTACTGTCATCTAGTGGAGGAGAGAGGAAGAACAGGGTCAGTACTGTCATCTAGTGGAGGAGAGAGGAAGAACAGGCTCATTACTGTCATCTAGTGGAGGAGACAGGAAGAACATGCTCATTACTGTCATCTAGTGGAGGAGAGAGGAAGAACGGGCTCATTACTGTCATCTAGTGGAGGAGAGAGGAAGAACAGGGTCAGTACTGTCATCTAGTGGAGGAGAGAGGAAGAACAGGCTCATTACTGCCATCTAGTGGAGGAGAGAGGAAGAACAGGCTCATTACTGTCATCTAGTGGAGGAGAGAGGAAGAACAGGCTCATCACTGTCATCTAGTGGAGGAAAGAGGAAGAACAGGCTCATTACTGTCAACTAGTGGAGGAGAGATGAAGAACAGGCTCATTAATTTCATCTAGTGGAGGAGAGAGGAAGAACAGGCTCATTACTGTCATCTAGTGGAGGAGAGAGGAAGAACAGACTCATTATTGTCATCTGGTGGAGGAGAGAGGAAGAACAGGCTCATTACTGTCATCTAGTGGAGGAGAGAGGAAGAACAGGCTCATTACTGTCATCTAGTGGAGGAGAGAGGAAGAACAGGCTTATTACTGTCATCTAGTGGAGGAGAGAGGAAGAACAGGCTCATTACTGTCATCTAGTGGAGGAGAGAGGAAGAACAGGCTCATTACTGTCATCTAGTGGAGGAGAGAGGAAGAACGGGCTCATTACTGTCATCTAGTGGAGGAGAGAGGAAGACTAGGCTCATTACTGTCATCTAGTGGAGGAGAGAGGAAGAACAGGCTCATTACTGTCATCTAGTGGAGAGAGGAAGAACAGGCTCATTACTGTCATCTAGTGGAGGAGAGAGGAAGAACAGGCTCATTACTGTCATCTAGTGGAGGAGAGAGGAAGAACAGGCTCATTACTGTCATCTAGTGGAGGAGAGAGGAAGAACAGGCTCATCACTGTCATCTAGTGGAGGAGAGAGGAAGAACAGGCTCATTACTGTCATCTAGTGGAGGAGAGAGGAAGGACAGGCTCATTACTGTCATCTAGTGGAGGAGAGAGGAAGACTAGGCTCATTACTGTCATCTAGTGGAGGAGAGAGGAAGAACAGGCTCATTACTGTCATCTAGTGGAGGAGAGTGGAAGAACAGGCTCATCACTGTCATCTAGTGGAGGAGAGAGGAAGAACAGGCTCATTACTGTCATCTAGTGGAGGAGAGAGGAAGAAATGGTCGTTACTGCCATCTAGTGGAGGAGAGAGGAAGAACGGGCTCATTACTGTCATCTAGTGGAGGAGAGAGGAAGAACAGGCTCATCACTGTCATCTAGTGGAGGAGACAGGAAGAACATGCTCATTACTGTCATCTAGTGGAGGAGAGAGGAAGAACAGGCTCATTACTGTCATCTAGTGGAGGAGACAGGAAGAACATGCTCATTACTGTCATCTAGTGGAGGAGAGAGGAAGAACAGGCTCATTACTGTCATCTAGTGGAGGAGACAGGAAGAACATGCTCATTACTGTCATCTAGTGGAGGAGAGAGGAAGTACAGGCTCATTACTGTCATCTAGTGGAGGAGACAGGAAGAACATGCTCATTACTGTCATCTAGTGGAGGAGAGAGGAAGTACAGGCTCATTACTGTCATCTAGGTGGAGGAGAGAGGAAGAACAGGCTCATTACTGTCATCTAGTGGAGGAGAGAGGAAGAACAGGCTCATTACTGTCATCTAGTGGAGGAGAGAGGAAGAACAGGCTCATCACTGTCATCTAGTGGAGGAGACAGGAAGAACATGCTCATTACTGTCATCTAGTGGAGGAGAGAGGAAGAACAGGCTCATTACTGTCATCTAGTGGAGGAGACAGGAAGAACATGCTCATTACTGTCATCTAGTGGAGGAGAGAGGAAGTACAGGCTCATTACTGTCATCTAGGTGGAGGAGAGAGGATGAAAAGGCTCATTACTGTCATCTAGTGGAGGAGAGAGGAAGAACAGGCTCATTACTGTCATCTAGTGGAGGAGAGAGCAAGAACAGGCTCATTACTGTCATCAAGTGGAGGAGAGAGGAAGAACAGGCTCATTACTGTCATCTAGTGGAGGAGAGAGGAAGAACTGGCTCATCACTGTCATCTTGTGGAGGAGAGAGGAAGAGCAGGCTCATTACTGTCATCTAGTGGAGGAGAGAGCAAGAACAGACTCATTACTGTCATCTAGTGGAGGAGAGAGGAAGAACAGGCTTATTACTGTCATCTAGTGGAGGATAGAGGAAGAACAGGCTCATCACTGTCATCTAGTGGACGAGAGAGGAAGATACAGGCTCATTACTGTCATCTAGTGGAGGAGAGAGGAAGAACAGGCTCATTACTGTCATCTAGTGGAGGAGAGAGGAAGAACAGGCTCATTACTGTCATCTAGGTGGAGGAGAGAGGAAGAACAGGCTCATCACTGTCATCTAGTGGAGGAGAGAGGAAGAACATGCTCATTACTGTCATCTAGTGGAGGAGAGAGGAAGAACGGGCTCATTACTGTCATCTAGTGGAGGAGAGAGGAAGAACAGGGTCAGTACTGTCATCTAGTGGAGGAGAGAGGAAGAACAGGCTCATTACTGTCATCTAGTGGAGGAGACAGGAAGAACATGCTCATTACTGTCATCTAGTGGAGGAGAGAGGAAGAACGGGCTCATTACTGTCATCTAGTGGAGGAGAGAGGAAGAACAGGGTCAGTACTGTCATCTAGTGGAGGAGAGAGGAAGAACAGGCTCATTACTGCCATCTAGTGGAGGAGAGAGGAAGAACAGGCTCATTACTGTCATCTAGTGGAGGAGAGTGGAAGAACAGGCTCATCACTGTCATCTAGTGGAGGAAAGAGGAAGAACAGGCTCATTACTGTCAACTAGTGGAGGAGAGATGAAGAACAGGCTCATTAATTTCATCTAGTGGAGGAGAGAGGAAGAACAGGCTCATTACTGTCATCTAGTGGAGGAGAGAGGAAGAACAGACTCATTATTGTCATCTGGTGGAGGAGAGAGGAAGAACAGGCTCATTACTGTCATCTAGTGGAGGAGAGAGGAAGAACAGGCTCATTACTGTCATCTAGTGGAGGAGAGAGGAAGAACAGGCTCATTACTGTCATCTAGTGGAGGAGAGTGGAAGATCAGGCTCATTACTGTCATCTAGTGGAGGAGAGAGGAAGAACAGGCTTATTACTGTCATCTAGTGGAGGAGAGAGGAAGAACAGGCTCATTACTGTCATCTAGTGGAGGAGAGAGGAAGAACAGGCTCATTACTGTCATCTAGTGGAGGAGAGAGGAAGAACGGGCTCATTACTGTCATCTAGTGGAGGAGAGAGGAAGACTAGGCTCATTACTGTCATCTAGTGGAGGAGAGAGGAAGAACAGGCTCATTACTGTCATCTAGTGGAGAGAGGAAGAACAGGCTCATCACTGTCATCTAGTGGAGGAGAGAGGAAGAACAGGCTCATTACTGTCATCTAGTGGAGGAGAGAGGAAGAACAGGCTCATTACTGTCATCTAGTGGAGGAGAGAGGAAGACTAGGCTCATTACTGTCATCTAGTGGAGGAGAGAGGAAGAACAGGCTCATTACTGTCATCTAGTGGAGGAGAGAGGAAGAACAGGCTCATTACTGTCATCTAGTGGAGGAGAGTGGAAGAACAGGCTCATCACTGTCATCTAGTGGAGGAGAGAGGAAGAACAGGCTCATTACTGTCATCTAGTGGAGGAGAGAGGAAGAAATGGTCGTTACTGCCATCTAGTGGAGGAGAGAGGAAGAACGGGCTCATTACTGTCATCTAGTGGAGGAGAGAGGAAGAACAGGCTCATCACTGTCATCTAGTGGAGGAGACAGGAAGAACATGCTCATTACTGTCATCTAGTGGAGGAGAGAGGAAGAACAGGCTCATTACTGTCATCTAGTGGAGGAGACAGGAAGAACATGCTCATTACTGTCATCTAGTGGAGGAGAGAGGAAGAACAGGCTCATTACTGTCATCTAGTGGAGGAGACAGGAAGAACATGCTCATTACTGTCATCTAGTGGAGGAGAGAGGAAGTACAGGCTCATTACTGTCATCTAGTGGAGGAGACAGGAAGAACATGCTCATTACTGTCATCTAGTGGAGGAGAGAGGAAGTACAGGCTCATTACTGTCATCTAGGTGGAGGAGAGAGGAAGAACAGGCTTATTACTGTCATCTAGTGGAGGATAGAGGAAGAACAGGCTCATTACTGTCATCTAGTGGAGGAGAGAGGAAGAACAGGCTCATTACTGTCATCTAGTGGAGGAGAGAGGAAGAACAGGCTCATCACTGTCATCTAGTGGAGGAGACAGGAAGAACATGCTCATTACTGTCATCTAGTGGAGGAGAGAGGAAGAACAGGCTCATTACTGTCATCTAGTGGAGGAGACAGGAAGAACATGCTCATTACTGTCATCTAGTGGAGGAGAGAGGAAGTACAGGCTCATTACTGTCATCTAGGTGGAGGAGAGAGGATGAAAAGGCTCATTACTGTCATCTAGTGGAGGAGAGAGGAAGAACAGGCTCATTACTGTCATCTAGTGGAGGAGAGAGCAAGAACAGGCTCATTACTGTCATCAAGTGGAGGAGAGAGGAAGAACAGGCTCATTACTGTCATCTAGTGGAGGAGAGAGGAAGAACTGGCTCATCACTGTCATCTTGTGGAGGAGAGAGGAAGAGCAGGCTCATTACTGTCATCTAGTGGAGGAGAGAGCAAGAACAGACTCATTACTGTCATCTAGTGGAGGAGAGAGGAAGAACAGGCTTATTACTGTCATCTAGTGGAGGATAGAGGAAGAACAGGCTCATTACTGTCATCTAGTGGAGGAGAGAGGAAGACTAGGCTCATTACTGTCATCTAGTGGAGGAGAGAGGAAGAACAGACTCATTACTGTCATCTAGTGGAGGAGAGAGGAAGAACAGGCTCATTACTGTCATCTAGTGGAGGAGAGAGGAAGAACAGGCTCATTACTGTCATCTAGTGGAGGAGAGAGGAAGAACAGGCTCAGTGCTGTCATCTAGTGGAGGAGAGAGGAAGAACAGGCTCATCACTGTCATCTAGTGGAGGAGAGAGGAAGAACAGGCTCATTACTGTAATCTAGTGGAGGAGAGAGGAAGAACAGGCTCATTACTGTCATCTAGTGGAGGAGAGTGGAAGATCAGGCTCATTACTGTCATCTAGTGGAGGAGAGAGGAAGAACAGGCTCATCACTGTCATCTAGTGGAGGAGAGAGGAAGAGCAGGCTCATTACTGTCATCTAGTGGAGGAGAGAGCAAGAACAGGCTCATTACTGTCATCAAGTGGAGGAGAGAGGAAGAACAGGCTCATTACTGTCATCTAGTGGAGGAGAGAGGAAGAACTGGCTCATCACTGTCATCTTGTGGAGGAGAGAGGAAGAGCAGGCTCTTTACTGTCATCTAGTGGAGGAGAGAGGAAGAACAGGCTCATTACTGTAATCTAGTGGAGGAGAGAGGAAGAACAGGCTCATTACTGTCATCTAGTGGAGGAGAGTGGAAGATCAGGCTCATTACTGTCATCTAGTGGAGGAGAGAGGAAGAACAGGCTCATCACTGTCATCTAGTGGAGGAGAGAGGAAGAGCAGGCTCATTACTGTCATCTAGTGGAGGAGAGAGCAAGAACAGGCTCATTACTGTCATCAAGTGGAGGAGAGAGGAAGAACAGGCTCATTACTGTCATCTAGTGGAGGAGAGAGGAAGAACTGGCTCATCACTGTCATCTTGTGGAGGAGAGAGGAAGAGCAGGCTCTTTACTGTCATCTAGTGGAGGAGAGAGGAAGAACAGGCTCATCACTGTCATCTAGTGGAGCAGAGAGGAAGAACCGGCTCATTACTGTCATCTAGTGAAGGAGAGAGGAAGAACAGGCTCATTACTGTCATCTAGTGGAGGAGAGAGCAAGAACAGACTCATTACTGTCATCTAGTGGAGGAGAGAGGAAGAACAGGCTTATTACTGTCATCTAGTGGAGGATAGAGGAAGAACAGGCTCATTACTGTCATCTAGTGGAGGAGAGAGGAAGACTAGGCTCATTACTGTCATCTAGTGGAGGAGAGAGGAAGAACAGACTCATTACTGTCATCTAGTGGAGGAGAGAGGAAGAACAGGCTCATTACTGTCATCTAGTGGAGGAGAGAGGAAGAACAGGCTCATTACTGTCATCTAGTGGAGGAGAGAGGAAGAACAGGCTCATTACTGTAATCTAGTGGAGGAGAGAGGAAGAACAGGCTCATTACTGTCATCTAGTGGAGGAGAGTGGAAGATCAGGCTCATTACTGTCATCTAGTGGAGGAGAGAGGAAGAACAGGCTCATCACTGTCATCTAGTGGAGGAGAGAGGAAGAGCAGGCTCATTACTGTCATCTAGTGGAGGAGAGAGGAAGAACAGGCTCATTACTGTCATCTAGTGGAGGAGAGTGGAAGAACAGGCTCATTACTGTCATCTAGTGGAGGAGAGAGGAAGAACAGACTCATTACTGTCATCTAGTGGAGGAGAGAGGAAGAACAGACTCATTACTGTCATCTAGTGGAGGAGAGAGGAAGAACAGGCTCATTACTGTCATTTAGTGGAGGAGAGAGGAAGAACAGGCTCATTACTGTCATCTAGTGGAGGAGAGTGGAAGATCAGGCTCATTACTGTCATCTAGTGGAGGAGAGAGGAAGAACAGGCTCATCACTGTCATCTAGTGGAGGAGAGAGGAAGAACAGGCTCATTACTGTCATCTAGTGGAGGAGAGAGGAAGACTAGGCTCATTACTGTCATCTAGTGGAGGAGAGAGGAAGAACAGGCTCATTACTGTCATCTAGTGGAGGAGAGAGGAAGAACAGGCTCATTACTGTCATCTAGTGGAGGAGAGTGGAAGAACAGGCTCATCACTGTCATCTAGTGGAGGAGAGAGGAAGAACAGGCTCATTACTGTCATCTAGTGGAGGAGAGAGGAAGAAATGGTCGTTACTGCCATCTAGTGGAGGAGAGAGGAAGAACGGGCTCATTACTGTCATCTAGTGGAGGAGAGAGGAAGAACAGGCTCATCACTGTCATCTAGTGGAGGAGACAGGAAGAACATGCTCATTACTGTCATCTAGTGGAGGAGAGAGGAAGAACAGGCTCATTACTGTCATCTAGTGGAGGAGACAGGAAGAACATG
Organism: Ranitomeya imitator; assembly: GCF_032444005.1. Taxonomy (NCBI): domain Eukaryota; kingdom Metazoa; phylum Chordata; class Amphibia; order Anura; family Dendrobatidae; genus Ranitomeya; species Ranitomeya imitator. The sequence continues at coordinate 723,409,320 of NC_091285.1, forward strand.
CTCATTACTGTCATCTAGTGGAGGAGAGAGGAAGAACAGGCTCATTACTGTCATCTAGTGGAGGAGACAGGAAGAACATGCTCATTACTGTCATCTAGTGGAGGAGAGAGGAAGTACAGGCTCATTACTGTCATCTAGTGGAGGAGACAGGAAGAACATGCTCATTACTGTCATCTAGTGGAGGAGAGAGGAAGTACAGGCTCATTACTGTCATCTAGGTGGAGGAGAGAGGAAGAACAGGCTTATTACTGTCATCTAGTGGAGGATAGAGGAAGAACAGGCTCATTACTGTCATCTAGTGGAGGAGAGAGGAAGAACAGGCTCATTACTGTCATCTAGTGGAGGAGAGAGGAAGAACAGGCTCATCACTGTCATCTAGTGGAGGAGACAGGAAGAACATGCTCATTACTGTCATCTAGTGGAGGAGAGAGGAAGAACAGGCTCATTACTGTCATCTAGTGGAGGAGACAGGAAGAACATGCTCATTACTGTCATCTAGTGGAGGAGAGAGGAAGTACAGGCTCATTACTGTCATCTAGGTGGAGGAGAGAGGATGAAAAGGCTCATTACTGTCATCTAGTGGAGGAGAGAGGAAGAACAGGCTTATTACTGTCATCTAGTGGAGGATAGAGGAAGAACAGGCTCATTACTGTCATCTAGTGGAGGAGAGAGGAAGACTAGGCTCATTACTGTCATCTAGTGGAGGAGAGAGGAAGAACAGACTCATTACTGTCATCTAGTGGAGGAGAGAGGAAGAACAGGCTCATTACTGTCATCTAGTGGAGGAGAGAGGAAGAACAGGCTCATTACTGTCATCTAGTGGAGGAGAGAGGAAGAACAGGCTCAGTGCTGTCATCTAGTGGAGGAGAGAGGAAGAACAGGCTCATCACTGTCATCTAGTGGAGGAGAGAGGAAGAACAGGCTCATTACTGTAATCTAGTGGAGGAGAGAGGAAGAACAGGCTCATTACTGTCATCTAGTGGAGGAGAGTGGAAGATCAGGCTCATTACTGTCATCTAGTGGAGGAGAGAGGAAGAACAGGCTCATCACTGTCATCTAGTGGAGGAGAGAGGAAGAGCAGGCTCATTACTGTCATCTAGTGGAGGAGAGAGCAAGAACAGGCTCATTACTGTCATCAAGTGGAGGAGAGAGGAAGAACAGGCTCATTACTGTCATCTAGTGGAGGAGAGAGGAAGAACTGGCTCATCACTGTCATCTTGTGGAGGAGAGAGGAAGAGCAGGCTCTTTACTGTCATCTAGTGGAGGAGAGAGGAAGAACAGGCTCATTACTGTAATCTAGTGGAGGAGAGAGGAAGAACAGGCTCATTACTGTCATCTAGTGGAGGAGAGTGGAAGATCAGGCTCATTACTGTCATCTAGTGGAGGAGAGAGGAAGAACAGGCTCATCACTGTCATCTAGTGGAGGAGAGAGGAAGAGCAGGCTCATTACTGTCATCTAGTGGAGGAGAGAGCAAGAACAGGCTCATTACTGTCATCAAGTGGAGGAGAGAGGAAGAACAGGCTCATTACTGTCATCTAGTGGAGGAGAGAGGAAGAACTGGCTCATCACTGTCATCTAGTGGAGCAGAGAGGAAGAACCGGCTCATTACTGTCATCTAGTGAAGGAGAGAGGAAGAACAGGCTCATTACTGTCATCTAGTGGAGGAGAGAGCAAGAACAGACTCATTACTGTCATCTAGTGGAGGAGAGAGGAAGAACAGGCTTATTACTGTCATCTAGTGGAGGATAGAGGAAGAACAGGCTCATTACTGTCATCTAGTGGAGGAGAGAGGAAGACTAGGCTCATTACTGTCATCTAGTGGAGGAGAGAGGAAGAACAGACTCATTACTGTCATCTAGTGGAGGAGAGAGGAAGAACAGGCTCATTACTGTCATCTAGTGGAGGAGAGAGGAAGAACAGGCTCATTACTGTCATCTAGTGGAGGAGAGAGGAAGAACAGGCTCATTACTGTAATCTAGTGGAGGAGAGAGGAAGAACAGGCTCATTACTGTCATCTAGTGGAGGAGAGTGGAAGATCAGGCTCATTACTGTCATCTAGTGGAGGAGAGAGGAAGAACAGGCTCATCACTGTCATCTAGTGGAGGAGAGAGGAAGAGCAGGCTCATTACTGTCATCTAGTGGAGGAGAGAGGAAGAACAGGCTCATTACTGTCATCTAGTGGAGGAGAGTGGAAGAACAGGCTCATTACTGTCATCTAGTGGAGGAGAGAGGAAGAACAGACTCATTACTGTCATCTAGTGGAGGAGAGAGGAAGAACAGACTCATTACTGTCATCTAGTGGAGGAGAGAGGAAGAACAGGCTCATTACTGTCATTTAGTGGAGGAGAGAGGAAGAACAGGCTCATTACTGTCATCTAGTGGAGGAGAGTGGAAGATCAGGCTCATTACTGTCATCTAGTGGAGGAGAGAGGAAGAACAGGCTCATCACTGTCATCTAGTGGAGGAGAGAGGAAGAACAGGCTCATTACTGTCATCTAGTGGAGGAGAGTGGAAGATCAGGCTCATTACTGTCATCTAGTGGAGGAGAGAGGAAGAACAGGCTCATTACTGTCATCTAGTGGAAGTGAGAGGATGAAAAGGCTCATTACTGTCATCTAGTGGAGGAGAGAGGAAGAACAGGCTCATTACTGTCATCTAGTGGAGGAGAGAGCAAGAACAGGCTCATTACTGTCATCAAGTGGAGGAGAGAGGAAGAACAGGCTCATTACTGTCATCTAGTGGAGGAGAGTGGAAGATCAGGCTCATTACTGTCATCTAGTGGAGGAGAGAGGAAGAACAGGCTCATCACTGTCATCTAGTGGAAGAGAGAGGATGAAAAGGCTCATTACTGTCATCTAGTGGAGGAGAGAGGAAGAACAGGCTCATTACTGTCATCTAGTGGAGGAGAGAGCAAGAACAGGCTCATTACTGTCATCAAGTGGAGGAGAGAGGAAGAAAAGGCTCATTACTGTCATCTAGTGGAGGAGAGAGGAAGAACAGGCTCATTACTGTCATCTAGTGGAGGACAGAGGAAGAACAGGCTCATTACTGCCATCTAGTGGAGGAGAGCGGAAGAACAGGCTCATTACTGTCATCTAGTGGAGGAGAGAGGAAGAACAGGCTCATTACTGTCATCTAGTGGAGGAGAGAGGAAGAACAGGCTCATTACTGTCATCTAGTGGAGGAGAGAGGAAGAACAGGCTCATTACTGTCATCTAGTGGAGGAGAGAGGAAGAACAGGCTCATTACTGTTATCTAGTGGAAGAGAGAGGATGAAAAGGCTCATTACTGTCATCTAGTGGAGGAGAGAGGAAGAACAGGCTCATTACTGTCATCTAGTGGAGGAGAGGGCAAGAACAGGCTCATTACTGTCATCTAGTGGAGGAGAGAGGAAGAACCGGCTCATTACTGTCATCTAGTGGAGGAGAGAGGAAGAACAGGCTCATTACTGTCATCTAGTGGAGGAGAGAGGAAGAACAGGCTCATTACTGTCAACTAGTGGAGGAGAGAGGAAGAACAGGCTCATTACTGCCATCTAGTGGAGGAGAGAGGAAGGACAGACTCATTACTGTCATCTAGTGGAGGAGAGAGGAAGAACAGGCTCATTACTGTCATCTAGTGGAGGAGAGAGGAAGAACAGACTCATTACTGTCATCTTGTGGAGGAGAGTGGAAGAACAGGCTCATTACTGTCATCTAGTGGAGGAGAGAGGAAGAACAGACTCATTACTGTCATCTTGTGGAGGAGAGAGGAAGAACAGGCTCATTACTGTCATCTAGTGGAGGAGAGAGGAAGAACAGGCTCATTACTGTCATCTAGTGGTGGAGAGAGGATGAAAAGGCTCATTACTGTCATCTAGTGGAGGAGAGCGGAAGAACAGGCTCATTACTGTCATCTAGTGGAGGAGAGAGGAAGGGATTCAAGCTTCAGGAGGCTAATTTGCATATTCCAGGTGCCTTCTGGGAGAAGCGAAGTCTCCCTAAGCTAGAAGATCGTTGGGTACAGCCGGGACCAGCTGCTTCGAAAGCATCACCAAACCAGGGATTCAAGCTTCAGGAGGCTAATTTGCATATTCCAGGTGCCTTCTGGGAGAAGCGAAGTCTCCCTAAGCTAGAAGATCGTTGGGTACAGCCGGGACCAGCTGCTTCGAAAGCATCACCAAACCAGGGATTCAAGCTTCAGGAGGCTAATTTGCATATTCCAGGTGCCTTCTGGGAGAAGCGAAGTCTCCCTAAGCTAGAAGATCGTTGGGTACAGCCGGGACCAGCTGCTTCGAAAGCATCACCAAACCAGGGATTCAAGCTTCAGGAGGCTAATTTGCATATTCCAGGTGCCTTCTGGGAGAAGCGAAGTCTCCCTAAGCTAGAAGATCGTTGGGTACAGCCGGGACCAGCTGCTTCGAAAGCATCACCAAACCAGGGATTCAAGCTTCAGGAGGCTAATTTGCATATTCCAGGTGCCTTCTGGGAGAAGCGAAGTCTCCCTAAGCTAGAAGATCGTTGGGTACAGCCGGGACCAGCTGCTTCGAAAGCATCACCAAACCAGGGATTCAAGCTTCAGGAGGCTAATTTGCATATTCCAGGTGCCTTCTGGGAGAAGCGAAGTCTCCCTAAGCTAGAAGATCGTTGGGTACAGCCGGGACCAGCTGCTTCGAAAGCATCACCAAACCAGGGATTCAAGCTTCAGGAGGCTAATTTGCATATTCCAGGTGCCTTCTGGGAGAAGCGAAGTCTCCCTAAGCTAGAAGATCGTTGGGTACAGCCGGGACCAGCTGCTTCGAAAGCATCACCAAACCACCAAATTTTTGCCTGTAGGACATTATTGCAAGAGAGCTTGGCTGAGTAGATTACACAAGAAGGAAAACACACAGCAAGTCAGCAGGATCTAGGAGCAACATGGCAGATGTGACAACCTACATGGTGAGCTGCAGCATGTGCTACATGTTCACAGATCGACCAGAAGAAGAATCCAATTTCACCTGTCAGAAGTGTAGACTAGTGGCTCTTTTAGAAGAAAAGGTGCGGGGTCTGGAAGAAAGAATAGCAACTTTGAAACTCATCAAAGAGAATGAAGACTTTCTAGACAGAACAGAAGCATCTCTACTGGTCACAGAAGGTGAAAAAAGTGTCAGGGAACCTCCAAAAGCAGATGAGTGGAAGCATGTGACCAAAAGAAGCAAGAAGACCATGGAGAAATCACCAACCACACAACTGAAGAACCGATATCAAATCTTTGTAGAGGATGAAGATGGCACACCTAAGAATGAAGCAATACCAGCAAGCAAAAAAGAAAAGGGCACACAGCAACAAGTGACAGCAAAAAGTACAGCCAAGAAGCAACGAAGAGTGGTGGTGGTGGGAGACTCACTACTGAGAGGCACAGAAGCAGCCATCTGCAGACCGGACATAACTGCAAGAGAAGTATGCTGCCTTCCAGGTGCGATGATCAAGGATGTGACCGATAGGATACCAAAGCTCTTCAGCTCCAAGGACGTCCACCCATTTCTTCTGATACATGTTGGCACCAATGACACGGCAAGGAAGGACCTACCGACAATCTGCAAGGACTTTGAAGAGTTGGGGAAGAAAGTAAAGGAACTGGATGCACAGGTAGTTTTTTCTTCTATCCTTCCAGTAGACGGGCATGGCACCAGGAGATGGAACAGGATCCTTGATGCAAACAACTGGCTAAGACGATGGTGCAGACAACAAGGATTTGGATTCCTGGACCACGGTGTGAATTACTGGTATGATGGACTCCTCGCCAGAGACGGACTACACCTCAACAAACCTGGGAAACACACATTCGCCAGAAGACTCGCTACACTCATCAGGAGGGCGTTAAACTAGAAGAAGAGGGGACGGGAAGAAAAACATTAGACTCGAACAAAGACGACCCAGGAAAACATATTCAGAAGGGAGGTAAGAACATTTCTAAAACAATCCACAGTGAGGAGATTGGAACAAAACAAAATCCTCTAAACTGCATGCTCGCAAACGCCAGAAGCCTGACAAACAAGATGGAAGAACTAGAAGCAGAAATATCTACAGGTAACTTTGACATAGTGGGAATAACCGAGACATGGTTAGATGAAAGCTATGACTGGGCAGTTAACTTACAGGGTTACAGTCTGTTTAGAAAGGATCGTAAAAATCGGAGAGGAGGAGGGGTTTGTCTCTATGTAAAGTCTTGTCTAAAGTCCACTTTAAGGGAGGATATTAGCGAAGGGAATGAGGATGTCGAGTCCATATGGGTTGAAATTCATGGAGGGAAAAATGGTAACAAAATTCTCATTGGGGTCTGTTACAAACCCCCAAATATAACAGAAAGCATGGAAAGTCTACTTCTAAAGCAGATAGATGAAGCTGCAACCCATAATGAGGTCCTGGTTATGGGGGACTTTAACTACCCGGATATTAACTGGGAAACAGAAACCTGTGAAACCCATAAAGGCAACAGGTTTCTGCTAATAACCAAGAAAAATTATCTTTCACAATTGGTGCAGAATCCAACCAGAGGAGCAGCACTTTTAGACCTAATACTATCTAATAGACCTGACAGAATAACAAATCTGCAGGTGGTTGGGCATTTAGGAAATAGCGACCACAATATTGTGCAGTTTCACCTGTCTTTCACTAGGGGGACTTGTCAGGGAGTCACAAAAACATTGAACTTTAGGAAGGCAAAGTTTGAACAGCTTAGAGATGCCCTTAATCTGGTAGACTGGGACAATATCCTCAGAAATGAGAATACAGATAATAAATGGGAAATGTTTAAGAACATCCTAAATAGGCAGTGTAAGCGGTTTATACCTTGTGGGAATAAAAGGACTAGAAATAGGAAAAACCCAATGTGGCTAAACAAAGAAGTAAGACAGGCAATTAACAGTAAAAAGAAAGCATTTGCACTACTAAAGCAGGATGGCACCATTGAAGCTCTAAAAAACTATAGGGAGAAAAATACTTTATCTAAAAAACTAATTAAAGCTGCCAAAAAGGAAACAGAGAAGCACATTGCTAAGGAGAGTAAAACTAATCCCAAACTGTTCTTCAACTATATCAATAGTAAAAGAATAAAAACTGAAAATGTAGGCCCCTTAAAAAATAGTGAGGAAAGAATGGTTGTAGATGACGAGGAAAAAGCTAACATATTAAACACCTTCTTCTCCACGGTATTCACGGTGGAAAATGAAATGCTAGGTGAAATCCCAAGAAACAATGAAAACCCTATATTAAGGGTCACCAATCTAACCCAAGAAGAGGTGCGAAACCGGCTAAATAAGATTAAAATAGATAAATCTCCGGGTCCGGATGGCATACACCCACGAGTACTAAGGGAACTAAGTAATGTAATAGATAAACCATTATTTCTTATTTTTAGTGACTCTATAGCGACAGGGTCTGTTCCGCAGGACTGGCGCATAGCAAATGTGGTGCCAATATTCAAAAAGGGCTCTAAAAGTGAACCTGGAAATTATAGGCCAGTAAGTCTAACCTCTATTGTTGGTAAAATATTTGAAGGGTTTCTGAGGGATGTTATTCTGGATTATCTCAATGAGAATAACTGTTTAACTCCATATCAGCATGGGTTTATGAGAAATCGCTCCTGTCAAACCAATCTAATCAGTTTTTATGAAGAGGTAAGCTATAGGCTGGACCACGGTGAGTCATTGGACGTGGTATATCTCGATTTTTCCAAAGCGTTTGATACCGTGCCGCACAAGAGGTTGGTACACAAAATGAGAATGCTTGGTCTGGGGGAAAATGTGTGTAAATGGGTTAGTAACTGGCTTAGTGATAGAAAGCAGAGGGTGGTTATAAATGGTATAGTCTCTAACTGGGTCGCTGTGACCAGTGGGGTACCGCAGGGGTCAGTATTGGGACCTGTTCTCTTCAACATATTCATTAATGATCTGGTAGAAGGTTTACACAGTAAAATATCGATATTTGCAGATGATACAAAACTATGTAAAGCAGTTAATACAAGAGAAGATAGTATTCTGCTACAGATGGATCTGGATAAGTTGGAAACTTGGGCTGAAAGGTGGCAGATGAGGTTTAACAATGATAAATGTAAGGTTATACACATGGGAAGAGGGAATCAATGTCACCATTACACACTGAACGGGAAACCACTGGGTAAATCTGACAGGGAGAAGGACTTGGGGATCCTAGTTAATGATAAACTTACCTGGAGCAGCCAGTGCCAGGCAGCAGCTGCCAAGGCAAACAGGATCATGGGGTGCATTAAAAGAGGTCTGGATACACATGATGAGAGCATTATACTGCCTCTGTACAAATCCCTAGTTAGACCGCACATGGAGTACTGTGTCCAGTTTTGGGCACCGGTGCTCAGGAAGGATATAATGGAACTAGAGAGAGTACAAAGGAGGGCAACAAAATTAATAAAGGGGATGGGAGAACTACAATACCCAGATAGATTAGCGAAATTAGGATTATTTAGTCTAGAAAAAAGACGACTGAGGGGTGATCTAATAACCATGTATAAGTATATAAGGGGACAATACAAATATCTCGCTGAGGATCTGTTTATACCAAGGAAGGTGACGGGCACAAGGGGGCATTCTTTGCGTCTGGAGGAGAGAAGGTTTTTCCACCAACACAGAAGAGGATTCTTTACTGTTAGGGCAGTGAGAATCTGGAATTGCTTGCCTGAGGAGGTGGTGATGGCGAACTCAGTCGAGGGGTTCAAGAGAGGCCTGGATGTCTTCCTGGAGCAGAACAATATTGTATCATACAATTATTAGGTTCTGTAGAAGGACGTAGATCTGGGGATTTATTATGATGGAATATAGGCTGAACTGGATGGACAAATGTCTTTTTTCGGCCTTACTAACTATGTTACTATGTTACTATGTTACTATGACAGACTCATTACTGTCATCTAGTGGAGGAGAGAGGAAGAACAGACTCATTACTGTCATCTTGTGGAGGAGAGAGGAAGAACAGGCTCATTACTGTCATCTAGTGGAGGAGAGAGGAAGAACAGGCTCATTACTGTCATCTAGTGGTGGAGAGAGGATGAAAAGGCTCATTACTGTCATCTAGTGGAGGAGAGAGGAAGAACAGGCTCATTACTATCATCTAGTGGAAGAGAGAGGAAGAACAGGCTCATTACTGTCATCTAGTGGAGGAGAGAGGAAGAACAGGCTCATTACTTTCATCTAGTGGAGGAGAGAGGAAGAACCGGCTCATTACTGTCAACTAGTGGAGGAGAGAGGAAGAACAGGCTCATTACTGCCATCTAGTGGAAGAGAGAGGAAGAACCGGCTCATTACTGTCATCTAGAGGAGGAGAGAGGAAGAATAGGCTCATTACTTTCATCTAGTGGAGGAGAGAGGAAGAACAGGCTCATTACTGTCATCTAGTGGAGGAGAGAGGAAGAAAAGGCTCATTACTGTCATCTAGTGAAGGAGAGAGGAAGAACAGGCTCATTACTGCCATCTAGTGGAGGAGTGAGGAAGAACATGCTCATTACTGTCATCTAGTGGAGGAGAGAGGATGAACAGGCTCATTACTGTCATCTAGTGGAGGAGAGTGGAAGAACAGGCTCATCACTGTCATCTAGTGGAGGAGAGAGGAAGAACAGGCTCATCACTGTCATCTAGTGGAGGAGAGAGGAAGAACAGGCTCATCACTGTCATCTAGTGGAGAAGAGAGGAAGATCAGGCTCATTGCTGTCATCTAGTGGAGGAGACAGGAAGAACAGGCTCATTACTGTCATCTAGTGGAGGAGAGAGGAAGATCAGGCTCATTGCTGTCATCTAGTGGATGAGGGAGGAAGAACAGGCTCATTACTGTCATCTAGTGGAGGAGAGAGGAAGAACAGGCTCATTACTGTCATCTAGTGGAGGAGAGAGGATGAACAGGCTCATTACTGTCATCTAGTGGAGGAGAGTGGAAGAACAGGCTCATCACTGTCATCTAGTGGAGGAGAGAGGAAGAACAGGCTCATCACTGTCATCTAGTGGAGGAGAGAGGAAGAACAGGCTCATCACTGTCATCTAGTGGAGAAGAGAGGAAGATCAGGCTCATTGCTGTCATCTAGTGGAGGAGACAGGAAGAACAGGCTCATTGCTGTCATCTAGTGGAGAAGAGAGGAAGGACAGGCTCATCACTGTCATATAGTGGAGAAGAGAGGAAGAACAGGCTCATTACTGTCATCTAGTGGAGGAGAGAGGAAGAGCAGGCTCATTACTGTCATCTAGTGGAGGAGAGAGGAAGAGCAGGCTCATTACTGTCATCTAGTGGAGAAGAGAGGAAGAGCAGGCTCATTACTGTCATCTAGTGGAGGAGAGAGGAAGAGCAGGCTCATTACTGTCATCTAGTGGAGGGGAGAGGAAGATCAGGCTCATTACTGTCATCTAGTGGAGGAGAGAGGAACATCCGGCTCATTACTGTCATCTAGTGGAGAAGAGAGGAAGAACAGGCTCATTGCTGTCATCTAGTGGAGGAGAGAGGAAGAACAGGCTCATTGCTGTCATCTAGTGGAGGAGAGAGGAAGAACAGGCTCATTACTGTCATCTAGTGGAGGAGAGAGGAAGAGCAGGCTCATTACTGTCATCTAGTGGAGGGGAGAGGAAGAGCAGGCTCATTACTGTCATCTAGTGGAGGAGAGAGGAAGAACAGGCTCAGTACAGTCATCTAGTGGAGGAGAGAGGAAGAGCAGGCTCATTACTGTCATCTAGTGGAGGAGAGAGGAAGAGCAGGCTCAGTACAGTCATCTAGTGGAGGACAGAGGAAGAGCAGGCTCATTACTGTCATCTAGTGGAGGAGAGAGGAACATCCGGCTCATTACTGTCATCTAGTGGAGAAGAGAGGAAGAACAGGCTCATTACTGTCATCTAGTGGAGGAGAGGGGAAGAACAGGCTCATTACTGTCATCTAGTGGAGGAGAGAGGAAGAACAGGCTCATTACTGTCATCTAGTGGAGGAGAGAGGAAGAACAGGCTCATTACAGTCATCTAGTGGAGGAGAGAGGAACAATCAGCTTATTGCTGTCATCTGGTAAAGGAGAGAGGAAGAGCCGACTCGTTACTGTTCCCTAGTGGAGGTGAAAGGAACAACCATCTAGTTACTGTTCCCTCGTGGAGGAGCGAACAACCGACTAGTTATTGTTCTCTAGTGGGGAGAAGGGGATGAACAGAGTCATTACTGTCCCTTAGAGGAGGACCGAAGAACTACCTCTTTCTTGATCTCCAGTGTAATCATAGAATGTTAGAGTCATCAGGATCTTCAGAGTCATCGTATCCAACCCCTGTTCAATGCAGGAGTCACTAAACCATCCCAGACAGATGTCTGTCCAGCCTCTGTGTTAAGACTTCCATTGAAGGAGAACTCACCACCTCACCTTCTAATATCTAATCTGTATCTTCTCCCTTTCAGTTTTATCCCATTGCTTCTTGTGTTTCCATGTGTAGATGGGAATAATGATGATCCTTCTACACTGTGACAGCCCTTCAGATATTTGTAGACAGCTAGTAAGTCATACTTTGCAGTCCGTGCACCATCCTGGTCGCACTTCACCGAACTTGCTCCAGTTTTTCAAAGTCTTTTCTTATATTGTGGTGCCCAGAACTGGACACAGTATTCCAGATGAGGCCTGACCAAGGAGGAGTATAGGGGGATAACTACTTCACGTGATCTAGACTCTATGCTTCTCTTAATACATTCCAGAATTGCATTTGTGATGCCCCAGGGTCCTGTTCGTCACAGTGGCATTGCTTTCCTCATGGGGAAAGTGATGTCACGCTTGGAAGCGATGAAAGATCTTCTCTATCAGGTAATCACATACACACAACATGATCACACTCCAGGCCAGAAGGGGGAGCTCTGAACCTGGATTAAGGAGAACTTCCCTATATTCTGGTCTGGAGGGAAAGGAAGTCAGTCTGTCTGTAGGAGGACAGAGAAGAGTGCAGTCAGACATTGAGTGTCAAAAGACCGAAGGGGCCCTGCAGCTAGAGTTGCTGCCGCTCTTGGAGAAAGAGAACTAAGAAGGAAAGGACAGTTTGTAGAAAGTGTGCAGGAGAGCAAAGCACAGGAGAGAGACACTAGGGGAGGATAGGATAGCTGCGACTGGGCTACCTCCCAGGCAGAGAGCCGATTCTGGTAGCCGGAAGACCGAGGTTGTGTCGGACTCTAGGTGGCACAGCAGAAACCGGCAGGACAGCTGACCTGCAGGTTACCTGTCCACCTTAATACCCAGGAGACACAGTGGTGCATAGATCCCTGGTCGTGATAGAGACCCTATAAAAAGGCTCAAGCTACCTGTCATATGGGTTCGTGTCCTACCTTCATGGAGGACAGAGAGGAACTGTGAGGACCTTGCCAGAAGCCATAGGCAGTAAGGGACTACACCTGGTGAAGGAGACAATTTGCTTCCAAGCCGGCCAGACCCTGCCTGTACCTGTGATCTGGTGCCCTGGACTGCGGTTGCCTGAAGCTTCAGTAAACCAGGTAAAGAGACTGCAAACCTGTGTCCTCATTCTTTACTGAACCATTCACCATCGTCATTTATGCACCAGGAGCCCTGGGGATATACTTCACCTGTGGGAAGTTATACCATCTAGCTGCCATAACATCACCGCAGAGGACCCCTTAAAGCTGCGTCGGTCCCTACTGACTGAATACCACAGGTGGCATCACGAACAAACTTTATTAAACCCTTAAAAGACCTTTCCCTTTAATTTGCTGCTGCATCACACAGTTGACTCATGTGCAGTCTGTGATCTATTAGTATACCCAATTCTTTTTCACATGTGCTGTTGCTTAGTTGTATTCCTCCCATTCTGTAGATGTAATTTTTGTTTTTTTCATGCCCAGATGTAGAATCTTGCATTTCTCCATGTTAAATACCATTCTATTAGTCGCTGTAGCAATGTGTTATATGACGATTTAGCCTCTAGGGGTCTCATTACTTTTATGTGTGTTCTATTGTGTTGTTCGAACTTGTTGGTAGGTTGTTGTAGAGATTCATGTAATGGAGGATGACAGCATGTAATAAACAGCCTGTAATTACCAACACAGCGTGAGCCATGACGGGAAGCGACTAACAGAATATGGTGACAGCTAGGCACAGAACCTGCAAATCCTCCGAGTTTGTGTGAGGCTGGGACTGTACAGAGGAGTACAGCACCTGTAACTACAGATTCCCTGACATTACGGCAAAATCCAGACTGGTCTGAAGCCCCTTCAGACACTTGATGTTAATAATAATCTTTATATAGCGCTAACATATTCCGCAGCGCTTTACAGTTAGCACACATTATCATCGCTGTCCCCGACGGGCTCACAATCTAAATTCCCTATCAGGAGGATGGTGAAAATGTGGACAGATATCTGACAGCTGAGAGAGATCTAGGACAGTCACCTCAAAGACAGATTACTGAGAGAGGAAGACATTAGAGGAATGCATGTGCAGCGCCCCAGGGTCCTGGTCATTGCAGTTATATCATTCTCCTCTAGGGGGGAGTGATGTTATGTTTGAAGGCAATAAAGGAGATCTCTTTACCAGGTATCACAAACCATACAACACACTTCACACTCCAGTCCACCAGGGGGAGATATGCTCCTATTTATTAGGGCACTCTTCACAATTAGGTAAAACTGGTGGTCTGGATAGGAAGTTAGTCAGAAGCTGGCTGGGCTTCACCCAGCGAGTTCCTGTCAGGCAGACAGAGAGGGAGGATTAACATCTAGCAGTTGCCGACAGAGTGGTCCCTGACAGGGGTGGGATCCTATCAGAGGCCTAGACCTAAGGCCATGGAGCTGCGCCTGCTTACCAATGCAGCAGCATCCTAAGAAAGAGACACGAACAGAGAATTGTATTGTAGAGGGTGAGAAAGGCATTCATAGCAAACGGAGAGGAAAACAGAAGGAGTTCTGCCCTACACAGGCTGCCTCCTTCTGAGGTGCAGGAACCGGTAGCTGGAACACGGAGGGAGCAACAGTCTCTATGCCTTGTGTCACGATATTGTATGAAATGTGATATGATTTTGTAGCTTGCCTGTTAGACCCATGCTGCGGGCCAAAAAAAACCCCATCTCCTCTCTCTGTCTCTCTTTGCTTCTATATGTGTGTGAAGCTTTTCTTCTCAATGCTCTGCCCTGCCCCCAAGCCCAGGAAGGTTTATTGCGCTTGTAGCGGCACAAATCTCTCTCCAGCTAGAACTTGTCTGATATCCTTCTCAACGACATGTGGTTCTTTGTTCAGTTATAGTAAGATATTGGGCCACCGATTTGGGCTAGAAAAATAATAAGTATATATTGCTAACCTCCATCGGCGGATTTATCTGCCACTGTGAGCACTAGGCTCTAATTCCACCAGGTAAAAAAGTACAGATTTCTCTGGAACTGTATGTCCCAACCAGCCCAAATTTGGTTTCATTCGAAAGCCAATTTTAAAATAAGCTGAATGAGGGGTGTGCTGGGATTCTGGCCTGTTCTGGAGCGGAGATACAAGCATTATAAAACTTGGTGTTAAATTTGGTATGTTTGAGGAGATGGGAGGGTCCGAGGAAACCAACCCCTTTAGTGATGTCACGAGGCTGGGGTTTTAAAAGTCTCTACCCTTAACCCAGCCTTCAGTCTGAGTCTGAGTCTTAGGCCGGCGTCACACTCAGTGTATGAAAATACGGTCCGTTTTTTACTGCCGTAAAACGCCACAAAATTCCAAAAATCGTGATCTGCAAGTAATCCGTAGGCAAGGTGTGGTCGCGTATTTTGCGCATGTAATGTTGCGTATGTAATCCGTAATGCGTATTTTTCACGCAACCTGACAAAATGGACATTTAACGGTTTTTGAGGCTGAAATTGATTTAACTCACCATAAGCAACCCTATTTAAGGCCTCTACAACAGGTGCCACCCTCCCATATGGCCATTTTGTGGTTGTGTATCTGTTGGTGTGTTGTGGTAACGTTTGCACCATGTCTGACCTCCTGCACTTCACCCCAACGCAGCGGGTTCTGTTTAACTGGGTGTCACGATTCACACCATGACCGTCACCCCTACGTCACGGATCGGCGTGACTTTAGGCCAACAGACGGCTATCACATGTGCAGGGGGGCTTATCTTAGTTATCCATCCACGCCACAATGTGATGAAAACACACACACAAGGCTATTGACCTCTTAGTTTACAGCAGGGGCTTATTCTAGGTATCCTACTGCTCTTCAATATACCACAAACTGCAGGGATTTATGTATATCCCGCTTACAGTTCCACTTAAAACTTGCCGCTCTCATGCACCCCCCTTACTCTCAGGTCAGATTAGGTACTGCATCTGGGGTAATTAGTCGCCAGAAAGGCTGCCTGCTATGTACTGGCTATTGGGCACGCTGCAGCGACGCGATAAACTACTCCCACTCAGGCAGGAACAATAATTATCAATGCCGCAGTCGCTACAACAACACCCAAAAGCCTGCACACGGTATGCTGCCACCAGCTTTGATTAAACGGGTCCGAAGCTAACCCAACACAGTAGCGTAATTCCCTTCAGGAGACAGGGTACGTTTTAGAGCAGAAGAACTAAACTAGTATTAAATATTATACCCCATAAAGTTTTAAGGCAGTGTTTATCGAAAAAATATTACAAGGATGTTACAAAAGAGAGAATTGCAAATATGTACAAGATAATTATAAAATAAAGGGATTAAATAAGAAAAGGTACAACTCACATGTTCTCAGTTCATATCAGGCAAAAAACCATGCTGCATGCACAGCCCAGATGTCCCAATGCATGGGGACTGGCAGTCAGGGCTTCCCAGGTAGAACTCAGCCGCACATAGGCTCCAGCAGAAGACTGCCTGCTGGGATCTGGCCAAAAATCTTATCACAGAAAGGGCTGAGTTAAGATCGCCCTCCTCTTTCTTCAGTCTTAGTAATTCAATCTTAAATTTGTCTAATTTCGATAACTCCGCTCCAGAACATGTCATGGTCATAACAAACCCAGCATTCATCTCGTATTAACATTGGCTTTCTAACGAGATCAAATATGTCATATGTGTGATGCGTCATTACAGAGAAATCCCTACTTTTTTACCTGATGGAGTTAGAAGCTCATGTTTAGCGTGATGGATAGATCCACCGAGGGAGATTAAGAATATGTATTTTCCTGTTCCTATCTTAAATGGTTGGCCCAATATCTTACAATAATTGAAGAAAGGACTTCCATGAATTCTAGAGATTTCTAATCCAGTTATAGCTGGAGAAGAGTTTGAGCCTTCCAAAGCGATCGTAAATTCCTTTGCTCTCCGAGCTAGAGGCAATAAAATCTCCCCCACACCCACTGACAAGGAGAGCTGAACTCTGAAGTAAAGGAAGGGGGGGGGTTTGAGCCCAACCTGGGCTAACAGGAGACTAAACTTATGTGATCTTACCTACCATATCGTGACACTGGGTTTTGTCGCGTCGGTTTGGCCAGCCATATCCTGTGATTGTAGATCCGTGAAGGAGGAGAATAAGAATGTGGGGGCATCCTCTTTTGACTAAACGCCTCACTAAAGGCCATTTTCATAGGCTCTATACAGCTCTGCAGGCACATCCTGAAAAATTCTATCTCTACTGTCGGATGATAATCAGAACATTTGATATATTGTTGGAGAAATTACGTCCAGGTATCACCTATCAGGACACAATGATGCGCAAAGCCATATCCGCAGAGGAGTGTCTTCTCCTTACCTTATGGTATGTATTCTACATCCTCACATACTGTATGTTGATGATATTTCTTTTTTATGTGTTTGTTTCTATCAGGTATTTTCATGTATATGTGTACACTAGGTCACAAGCAGATCTCAACAAGTTTCTGAATTGTTATAGTTAAGCACCCTAAGGACATTTTTCAGTTTACAGCATTAAGCATGTTTTTGAAAATATAAAATATGATTGTGCTTCTTCATGTTTTGTGTGAACTCTTTTTTTTCACTTTCAGCTTTCTGACCACTGGCTTGTCGTTTGCGGGACTCCACCTGGAGATTTTGATTGACCGCTCAACAATTTCTGGCATTGTGCGTTCAACCTGTAGGCAAATATGGGATAGACTCAAGGACCTTGTGATGCGTGAGCCAAAACGCATCACAAAAAGTGAGCCAAAAAGTGCAAATACTGCACAAAAGAGCCAAAAACATGGTTTTGCATAAAATATACCAAGAAAATAACCAAAAAGCAAAAAACCTTACAGATCCCTGTAAGTTGGCGGAGGAGATGGCGGCAGCTCAGGGTCCTGTTCAGGGGGCCTTTATTGGGCCAATTGTCCTTCACCCTGTGAGGATGCTGTGTGTTGTGAGTTCTGTTTTTGGGCTCCCTCTAGTGGTTACTGATGGTACTGGGTGACTTGTGTTCTCTGCGGTCTCTGGTGTCCACCTGTTCCATCAGGTTATGGGAGTTTCCTATTTAACCTGGCCTTTTTGTCATTTCCTCGCCAGCTATCAATGTAATCAGCGTGTCTTTTTACCTCTGCTCCCTGCGTCTGTTATCTTCAGGACAAGCTAAGTTTTGATTTTCCTGTTCCACGTTTTGCTTAATTTTTGTCTTAGTCCAGCTTGCAGATATGTGATTCCTTTTTGCTGGTTGCTCTAGTGGGCTGATATTACTCCTCATGTTCCATGAGTTGGCACATGAGTTCAAGTAATTTCAGGATGGTTTTTTGAAGGGTTTTTCGCTGACCGCGCAGTTCACTTTTGTATCCTCTGCTATCTAGCTTTAGCGGGCCTCATTTTTGCTGATTCTATTTTCATAACTACGTATGTGCTTTCTTCTCATTTCACCGTTATTACATGTGGGGGGCTGCTATTTCTGTGGGGTGTTTCTCTGGAGGCAAGTGAGGTCTGTGTTTCTTCTAATAGGGGAAGTTAATCCTTCGGCTGGCGCGAGACGTCTAGGAATCATCGTAGGCACGTTCCCCGGCTACTGCTAGTTGTGTGTTTAGGTTCAGGATCACGGTCAGCTCAGGTTCCATCACCCTAGAGCTTGTTTTGTTTTTGTGCTTGTCCTTTTGTGATCCCCTGCCATTGGGATCATGACAGTATAGCCGGCCCGAAAAAATTGGTCATCGTTTTGGCTGAAGTAGGAGGAAAAGTAGTCTGAGGAAGTTTTTTTTTTTTTTTTTTTTTGTTTTCCCCTCCTCAGTGTTTGCTGCCTAGCCTTAATTGCAGCTTGGCTGTTTTTTTTTCCTCCTCTTAATCCTTGAATGGCTCTGACCTCAGCTGTTTATCATGGACGTCCAGAGTTTGGCTTCCAGCCTGAATAATCTTGCTGCTAAGGTTCAAAATATACAAGATTTTGTTGTACATACGCCTATGTCTGAACCTAGAATTCCTATCCCAGAGTTTTTTTTTCTGGAGATAGATCTAGTTTTCTGAATTTTAGGAACAATTGCAAGTTGTTTCTTTCTTTGAAATCTCGCTCCTCTGGAGACCCTGCTCAGCAGGTCAAGATTGTTATATCTTTCCTGCGGGGTGACCCTCAGAATTGGGCATTTGCATTGGCACCAGGGGATCCTGCGTTGCTCAATGTGGATGCGTTTTTTCTGGCATTGGGTTTGCTCTATGAGGAACCTAACCTAGAGATTCAGGCTGAAAAAGCTTTATTGGCTCTCTCTCAGGGGCAAGATGAAGCAGAAATATATTGTCAGAAATTTCGGAAATGGTCGGTGCTTACTCAGTGGAATGAGTGCGCTCTGGCTGCAAAATTTAGAGATGGCCTTTCTGAGGCCATTAAAGATGTTATGGTGGGGTTCCCTGCGCCTACAGGTCTGAATGAGTCCATGACTATGGCTATTCAGATTGATCGGCGTTTACGGGAGCGCAAACCTGTGCACCATTTGGCGGTGTCTTCTGAACAGGCACCTGAGATAATGCAATGTGATAGAATTCAGTCCAGAAGTGAACGGCAAAATTATAGGCGGAAAAATGGATTGTGTTTTTATTGTGGTGATTCAGCTCATGTTATATCAGCATGCTCTAAACGCACAAAAAAGGTTGATAAGTCTGTTGCCATTGGTACTTTACAGTCTAAGTTCATTCTGTCTGTGACGCTGATTTGTTCATTATCATCCATTTCCGTCGATGCCTATGTGGATTCAGGCGCTGCTCTGAGTCTTATGGATTGGTCATTTGCCAATCGCTGTGGGTTTAGTCTGGAACCTCTGGAAGTTCCTATTCCTTTGAAAGGAATTGACTCTACACCTTTGGCTATGAACAAACCTCAGTACTGGACACAAGTGACCATGCGTATGACTCCCGTTCATCAGGAGGTGATTCGCTTCCTGGTACTGTATAATTTACATGATGTCTTAGTGCTTGGTCTGCCATGGTTACAAACTCATAACCCAGTCCTGGACTGGAAAACAATGTCTGTGTTAAGCTGGGGATGTCAGGGGGTTCATGATGATGCACCTCCGATTTCTATCGCTTCATCTACTCCTTCTGAGGTTCCTGTATTTTTGTCTGATTATCGGGAGGTTTTTGAGGAGCCTAAGCTCAGTTCGCTTCCTCCTCACAGGGATTGCGATTGTGCTATAGATTTGATTCCTGGCAGTAAATTCCCTAAAGGTCGTTTGTTCAATCTGTCAGTGCCAGAGCATACTGCTATGCGGAATTATGTTAAGGAGTCCTTGGAAAAGGGACATATCCGTCCATCTTCGTCCCCTTTGGGAGCAGGTTTTTTTTTCGTGGCCAAAAAAGATGGTTCCTTGAGGCCTTGCATAGATTATCGTCTTTTGAATAAGATTACAGTCAAATATCAGTATCCTTTGCCATTGTTGACTGATTTGTTCGCTCGCATTAAGGGGGCTAAATGGTTCACTAAGATTGATCTTCGGGGTGCGTATAATCTTGTGCGGATAAGGCAGGGTGATGAGTGGAAAACCGCATTTAATACGCCTGAGGGCCATTTCGAGTATTTGGTGATGCCTTTTGGACTTTCTAATGCTCCTTCTGTCTTCCAGTCTTTTATGCACGATATTTTCCGTGAATATCTGGATAAATTTATTATCGTGTATTTGGATGATGTTTTGTTTTTTTCTGATGACTGGGAGTCTCATGTTCAGCAGGTCAGGAAGGTGTTTCAGGTCCTGCGGGCCAATTCTTTGTTTGTAAAGGGTTCTAAATGTCTCTTTGGAGTCCAGAAGATTTCCTTTTTGGGGTATATTTTTTCCCCTTCTACTATTGAGATGGATCCCGTCAAGGTTCAGGCTATTTGTGACTGGACGCAGCCTACATCTCTTAAGAGTCTACAGAAGTTCTTGGGCTTTGCTAATTTTTATCGTCGCTTCATAACTAATTTTTCTAGTATTGTTAAGCCTTTGACGGATTTGACTAAGAAGGGTGCTGATGTTACTGATTGGTCTCCTGCGGCTGTGGAGGCCTTTCAGGAACTTAAGCGCCGGTTTTCTTCTGCACCTGTGTTGCGTCAGCCAGATACGTCGCTTCCTTTTCAGGTTGAGGTTGATGCTTCCGAGATCGGAGCGGGGGCGGTTTTGTCACAGAGAAGCTCCGATAGCTGATGATGATGAAGCCATGTGCGTTCTTTTCTAGAAAATTTTCGCCCGCTGAACGGAATTATGATGTTGGTAATCGGGAGCTTTTGGCCATGAAGTGGGCATTTGAGGAGTGGCGTCATTGGCTTGAGGGTGCTAGACATCGTGTGCTGGTCTTGACTGATCACAAAAATTTGATGTACCTTGAGTCTGCCAAGCATCTGAATCCTAGACAGGCTCGTTGGTCACTGTTTTTCTCCCGTTTCAATTTTGTGGTTTCATACCTGCCAGGTTCAAAGAATGTGAAGGCGGATGCTCTTTCTAGGAGTTTTGTGCCTGACTCCCCTGGAAATTCTGAGCCCACTGGTATCCTTAGGGATGGGGTGATTTTGTCGGCTGTCTCCCCAGACTTGCGACGTGCTTTGCAGGAGTTTCAGGCGGATAAACCTGATCGTTGTCCGCCGGAAAGACTGTTTGTTCCGGATAATTGGACCAGTAGAGTCATCTCCGAGGTCCATTCTTCTGTGTTGGCAGGTCATCCTGGAATATTTGGTACTAGAGACTTGGTGGCCAGGTCTTTTTGGTGGCCTTCCTTGTCGAGGGATGTGCGTTCTTTCGTGCAGTCTTGTGGAGTTTGCGCTCGGGCTAAGCCTTGCTGTTCTCGGGCCAGTGGATTGTTGTCACCTTTGCCTATCCCAAAGAGGCCTTGGACGCACATTTCCATGGACTTTATTTCGGATCTCCCTGTCTCTCAAAAAATGTCCGTCATCTGGGTTGTGTGTGACCGCTTTTCTAAGATGGTTCATCTGGTACCCTTGCCTAAGTTACCTTCCTCCTCTGAGTTGGTCCCTCTTTTTTTTCAAAACGTGGTCCGTTTGCATGGCATTCCGGAGAACATCGTTTCTGACAGGGGATCCCAGTTTGTGTCTAGATTTTGGCGGACGTTCTGTGCTAAGATGGGCATTGATTTGTCCTTTTCGTCTGCATTCCATCCCCAGACGAATGGCCAGACGGAACGAACTAATCAGACTTTAGAAACTTATTTAAGGTGTTTTGTTTCTGCTGATCAAGATGACTGGGTTTCCTTTTTGCCGCTTGCCGAGTTTGCCCTTAATAATCGGGCTAGTTCTGCTACCTTGGTTTCTCCTTTCTTTTGTAATTCGGGGTTTCATCCTCGTTTTTCCTCTGGTCAGGTGGAGCCTTCTGATTGTCCTGGAGTGTACATGGTGGTGGATAGGTTGCATCGGATTTGGAGTCATGTGGTGGACAATTTGAAGTTGTCCCAGGAGAGGGCTCAGCAGTTTGCTAATCGCCGTCGCCGCGTGGGTCCTCGACTTCTTGTTGGGGACTTGGTGTGGTTGTCTTCTCGTTTTGTTCCTATGAAGGTCTCTTCTCCTAAGTTCAAGCCTCGGTTCATCGGTCCCTATAGGATCTTGGAAATTCTTAACCCTGTGTCGTTTCGTTTGGATCTCCCGGCATCGTTTGCTATTCATAATGTGTTCCATCGGTCGTTGTTGCGGAAGTATGAGGTACCTGTTGTTCCTTCGCTTGAGCCTCCTGCTCCGGTGCTGGTGGAGGGTGAATTGGAGTATGTTGTGGAGAAGATCTTGGATTCTCGTGTTTCCAGACGGAAACTCCAGTATTTGGTCAAGTGGAAGGGTTATGGTCAGGAGGATAATTCTTGGGTGATTGCCTCTGATGTTCATGCTGCCGATTTGGTCCGTGCTTTTCATAGGGCTCATCCTGGTCGCCCTGGTGGTTCTCGTGAGAGTTCGGTGACCCCTCCTCAAGGGGGGGGTACTGTTGTGAGTTCTGTTTTTGGGCTCCCTCTGGTGGTTACTGATGGTACTGGGTGACTTGTGTTCTCTGCGGTCTCTGGTGTCCACCTGTTCCATCAGGTTATGGGAGTTTCCTATTTAACCTGGCCTTTTTGTCATTTCCTCGCTGGCTATCAATGTAATCAGCGTGTCTTTTTACCTCTGCTCCCTGCGTCTGTTATCTTCAGGACAAGCTAAGTTTTGATTTTCCTGTTCCACGTTTTGCTTTATTTTTGTCTTAGTCCAGCTTGCTGATATGTGATTCCTTGCTGCTGGTTGCTCTAGTGGGCTGAAATTACTCCTCATGTTCCATGAGTTGGCACATGAGTTCAAGTAATTTCAGGATGGTTTTTTGAAGGGTTTTTCGCTGACCGCGCAGTTCACTTTTGTATCCTCTGCTATCTAGCTTTAGCGGGCCTCATTTTTGCTGATTCTATTTTCATAACTACGTATGTGCTTTCTTCTCATTTCACCGTTATTACATGTGGGGGGCTGCTATTTCTGTGGGGTGTTTCTCTGGAGGCAAGTGAGGTCTGTGTTTCTTCTAATAGGGGAAGTTAATCCTTCGGCTGGCGCGAGACGTCTAGGAATCATCGTAGGCACGTTCCCCGGCTACTGCTAGTTGTGTGTTTAGGTTCAGGATCGCGGTCAGCTCAGGTTCCATCACCCTAGAGCTTGTTTTGTTTTTGTGCTTGTCCTTTTGTGATCCCCTGCCACTGGGATCATGACAGCTGTGGTTTGTTGAGCCGAATACAGGCCTTGTCCATATTGGCCAGTTGGGTGTTGTCCATAAGGTAATTGTCTCTGGCCCTCATGCTGACGGACATATTGGTTGGCCTCATACCCAACCCCAAAATGGCCATGTTGTCCACACCCAGGTTGGGACCAGCCTACATCACTGGGTCTGGAAAAGTGGCCATATTGGGAATGTGGGTTGAAGGCTGCCATTTGGTTCAGTGCTGGCCTTTGTAGATTTTGGGGTGGGAGGGGTTGAGGTGAAGGCATACGTGGAGTAGGTGCTTCAAATCCTGATTGATCCTGCACCTGTTGAGTGAATTGAAGGTGCAAGAGGTTTGCTTGTGAAAGCTGCCTTCTCTCCAGATATTCAAACACCTCATAGGGGTTATTTGGAGGGGTGCTTAAATCAATCAGGATTTGAATACACCCTCTCACACGTAGCCTCACCTCACGGGGAAGGGGACAAAGGTACCCGGGCAAGGCTGCGAGCAAAGGCCTCCTCTCTATCATCCGTGGCTGCCCTGGCCAAATAATTGAGGACCCCAGCATCCACATCACTCCTTGTGACTTACAGCTCTCTCCTTCTGCGGCCTCTACGTAAAGCCCCAGCTGCCTGGGGGAGGACACCAGTGGGCCTGTAGGGCTGCTGCTATGGGCATGTTCCTCATGCCTTCCCCGATCATGTGCTGCTGAGGGTGGTGGTCCTGCATCTTCCACACTTGCTGCTGGCTGTAGTGATGCCGAAGCCGATGGCCCTTCAAGGATGGATGTAGAAGAGGCCAAAGATGGGCCTGCCACCTCTTCTTCCAGACTAACGGTATCTATTACAGCCTCCGGTCTCCCTCTCTGTGAGGTTGGACTGTGTTCTGTTATTAAACAATAAAGCAAAGAAAAATTAATTAAAAGTTGAATAATTTGAGAACATTATTTTATTACACATCTGTGAGCTCGTCTCACGATAATTACCTACACACAACCTCAGATCAGCACAAGATCTCCTTCTCTACTCCCCTCTTATCTCCTATTCCCACAATGGTAGACAAGATTTATCTCGTGTATCACCCCTACCTTGGAAACCACTACCACAACACATCAGACTGTCGCCTACCATGGAAAGCTGCACAAACAGCATGAAGACCCACCTCTTCAAACAATCAGATAACCTGCAGTAACCACCCATGGACCAAACCGCTGCATGAACATCTCTAACATCTTTTTTTTCGGTGGGGCTGCTGACCCACTTCTTGCTCGCTGCTGCCTTTCCCGCCGGTACTGGTCCCTGATGCTGCGCCATCGTGTCATAACATCATCCACTGCAATGACATGGTAACAAATATTGTTTAAGCTCATTATGCACATTGCTTAATACAGTTGTCAGTGATATATTATTATTATATTTATATAGCACCATTAATTCCATGGTGCTGTACATGAGAAGGGGTTACATACAGGGTTATAGATAATGTTTACAGTGACAGACTGGTACAGAGGGGAGAGGACCTTGTCCTTGCGTACTTACATTAGATAATATTTGACCGAGGATAAGAAAATGCCTTCTTAAATAATTATCATAAAGTTACAATTTTTGGGAAAAAAAAAAACGAACAGGGTCAACACCCCTATGGACGAGCTTTGAGTCCAAAAAAAGAGTAACCAACGCAACATCAATATTAGCTATGTACCTAAACACTGTATCATATTAGGCTACGTTCAGATTAGCGTTTCCCGACGCTGCATCGGGCGACGCACGCGTCATGCGCCCCTATGTTTAACATGGGGGACGCATGCGTTTTTCTTGTTGCGTTTTCCGACACGTGCGTCGTTTTTGACGCTAGCGTCGGACGCAAGAAAATGCAACAAGTTGCATTTTTCTTGCGTCCGATTTTCGTCAAAAAACGACGCACGCGTCGCAAAACGCAGCGTTTTTGCGTGCGTTTGCACGCGTTTTTTCGTGCGCCGTGCGTTGCGTCACCGACGCAGCGGCGCGCAACGCTAATCTGAACGTAGCCTAAATCAGCTTTGTTTTTTGTCCAAAATGCCCAAAAATAACATAGTAAGAGAAAATAGATTATTCCAGTAATCCTGTAGGGAAAGCATCTCTCAAGGTAAATTAATGTCAATACATGAGTGTACTTACTAAGTTGTGTCCGCTCCGCACGTGGCCGCTGGGCATAATCTGGGAATCGGATCCCACAGATGGTCCTCAAGCTGCCTCTTTCCTGGCCCGGTTCAAATAATTAGGATCCCGCTGGTCCCAGATTTCTGGCCTTTCTTGGACCAGGATGAGGAGCATATCCACGTTTATTATGCTGGCCATGCTGCTTGCATTCCGTGGAGGCGAGCGCCAGACTTCCGGGATGTCTGTTTGGCTTTTTCAGCTAATTAGCATGTCTGAGCTTCCTGATTGAGGGCTTGGCACAATTCCTTGCACCTGGCGATGTCTGGAGATGTCTGGCATATTTCTCACAAGTCACACGCATGGTCCGTGTATAATCCGTATTTTTCTCGCCCCCATAGACTTTCATAGGCGTATTTTTTGCGCAATACGGTGACAAACGCAGCATGCTGCTTTTTCTACGGCCGTAAAAGACCGTATAATACGGATTCCAGTAAAATACAGCAGATAGGAGCAGGGCCATAGAGAATCATTGTACCGTATGCAATCCGTATTTTCTGCACCTCTCATACATCCGTAAAACTCGCTAGTGTGACGCCAGCCTTAGGCCGGCGTCACACACAGCGTAAAACAATACGGTCCGTATATTACGGCCGTAATACGCTGAAAAGTCCCGAAAATAGTGGTCCGTAGCTCCTCCGTAGGCAGGGTGTGTCAGCGTTTTTTGCGCATGGCATCCTCCGTATGTAATCCGTATGGCATCCGTACTGCGTGGTTTTCTCGCAGGCCTGCAAAACCAACATACCGCTATAGAAGTGATCCATGTGTCCCAAAAAGAAAAAAAATATATATATACTGTCTATATATATATATATATATGTCAGTAGACACATATATGTATATATATTAATATTTATTCCAGCGCTATACAGCTTGAAAGCCGGTAATTCAATTACCGGCTTTTTCTTTCTCCTTCCTAAAACCCGACATGATTTGAGACATGTTTTACATACAGTAAACCATGTCTTCTCTCCTTTTTTTTTGCAGATTCCACACTACTAATGTCAGTAGTGTGTATCTGCAAAATTTGGCCATTCTAGCTCTTAAAATAAAGGGTTAAATGGCGGAAAAAATTGGCGTGGGCTCCCGCGCAATTTTCTCCGCCAGAGTAGTAAAGCCAGTGACTGAGGGCAGATATTAATAGCCTGGAGAGGGTCCACGGTTATAGGACCCCCCTGGCTAAAAACACCTGCCCCCAGCCACCCCAGAAAAGGCACATCTGGAAGATGCGCCTATTCCGGCACTTGGCCACTCTCTTCCCATTCCCCTGTAGCGGTGGGATATGGGGTAATGAAGGGTTAATGCCACCTTGCTATTGTAAGCTCCCAGGCTTTCTAGGTAAGTTCCCACGATCTATGAACATCCAGCAGAGGGCGCCTCACCGCAAATGAAGCTAAATATAGCTCATTGATCTATATTTAGCTTCATTCCCCGGGGTTTTGCAGCGAGGAGTAGCATTGCATTAGCGGAACTCCTTGCTGCAAAATATTTTAACCCCTTCAGATGGATTTACATCGTTGGACGTTACAGATCTGCGGAGGGTAAGTATATTGTTGGTTTATTATGTTTTTTCTTTCACAGAACGAGGGTCTTCAGTGACTGGATTGGGCGTTAAATAAAATATTACAACAACCTTTGTTTTTATTTCATTAAAATAATTTTTAATAATGTGTGTGTTTTTTTTTAACCCTTTCATTCAATTGGATTAATAATGGATAGGTGTCATAATTGACGCCTCTCCATTATTAATTAGGCTTAATGTCACCTTACAATAGCAAGGTGACATTAACCCTTCATTACCCCATATCCCACCGCTACACGGGAATGGGAAGAGAGTGGCCAAGTGCCAGAATAGGCGCATCTTCCAGATGTGCCTTTTCTGGGGTGGCTGGGGGCAGGTGTTTTTAGCCGGGGGGGGGGCAATAACCGTGGACCCTCTCCAGGCTATTAATATCTGCCCTCAGTCACTGGCTTTACTACTCTGGCGGAGAAAATTGTGCGGGAGCCCACGCCAATTTTTTCCGCCATTTAACCCTTTAATTTAGTAGATAGAACGGCCAAATTTTGCAGATACACACTACTGACATTAGTAGTGTGGAATCTGCAAAAAAAATGGAGAGAAGACATGGTTTACTGTATGTAATCATGTCTCATATCATGTCGGGTTTAGGAAGGAGAAAGAAAAAGCCGGTAATTGAATTACCGGCTTTCAAGCTGTATAGCGCTGGAATAAATATTAATATATATACATATATGTGTCTACTGACATATATATATATATTTATACCTATTCTATGTGTACACATTTATTCTACCTATTCTACTGTAAGCTGTCAGTGTGATTTTACTGTACACCGCGCTGAATTACCGGCTTTTCTCTCTAACACCGCTGCGTATTTCTCGCAAGTCACACTGCTTGTCCGTGTGTAATCCGTATTTTTCACGCTTCCATAGACTTTCATTGGCGTATTTCTTGCGCAGTACGGTGACAAACGCAGCATGCTGCGATTTTGTACGGCCGTAGAAAGCCGTATAATACGGATCAGTAAAATACGGCAGATAGGAGCTGGGGCATAGAGAATAATTGTGCCGTATTTTTTGCGAGTTTTACGGACGTAGTTTCTGCGCTCATACGTCCGTAAAACTCGCAAGTGTGAAGCCGGCCTTAGTCTGAGTTTTACTTTAGGAGCTGTTTCTATCCAGACCTCCTGATGCACTGGGACATTTGGGGTTCCGCCTACCAGCATGGTTTTGCCTGACATGAACTGAGAACATGTAAGTTTTACCTTTCTTCTTTATTCCATGTTATTTTATAATTGCTTGTACATATTTCCAATTGTCTCATATTGTAACATCTTTATATACCTTTGTAAACACTGCCTTAATCTTTCGGAGTATAATATTTAATGCTAGTTTTCGTTCTTCCTGTTCTAAAACGTACCCTAAATCTTCTGAAGGGAATTACACTACTGTTTTGGGTTAGTGTCGGACCCGTTAATCGAAGCTGGTGGCAGCATACCGTGTGCTGTGCCTTTGGGAGTCGTTGTAGCGACTGCGGCGTTGATAATTATTGTTCCTGAGTGGGAGTAGTTTATCGCCTTGCAGTAGCGTGCCTAATAGCCAGTACATAGCAGGCAGCCTTTCTGGCGACGAATTACCCCAGGTGCAGTACCTAATCTGACCTGAGGGTAAGGGGGGCACCAGAGAGCTGCAAGTTCAAGCAGAACTGTAAATCAGGATATACATGAATCCCTGCAGTTCATGGTATATTGAAGAGCAGTGGGATAATTAAAATAAGCCCCTGCTGTAAACTAAGAGGTCAATAGCCTTGTGTGTGTTTTCTCATCACATTGTAGCAGTGGAGGGATAACTAAGATAAGCCCCCCTGCACATGTGATAGCCATTTGTTGGCCTAAAGTCACCCTGACCCGTGACGTAGGGGTGATTTTCACGGTGTGATCGTGACATATTGGTGGCAGCAGTGGGATCTTAGAGCATTAGTGATTTGGTTTGAGTAATCATTCCTCTCACTAAAAACTTGCAAAGTTCTTGCGAGGACTCTGCTCAAATAAGTTTGGAGAACGAACTCAGTGTTTATTAGTCCTGAGACAATTGTGTACTGGTAATTATCCCAGTAATACCAAGAGAAAGAAAAGATCATGTCCACAAGAATGGGAGCACCTCAAACAAATACCAAAAAAATTACAAAATTTTTATTGAAAAATATAGCAATAATACATCACACAAAAACAAGACTAAAAACATTTAAAAATGCAATATGCACAGAGCAAACGTACACAGCAGTCATAACCTAGTATGGGGAAAATGACTAACCACATCCCTTTCCCCTCCCAAAAATAGAGATAAATATATACAACGTAATGGCCTATGGCTTGGCCATATACCCATATACAATATAAACAATATGAACAATGCAAATGATCTCTGTAAAGTACTCTCAAACCCCCACTAACAAAAATGCAGTACATGCATATATATAGACCTGCTGATATCACAGTACCATATAGTCCTAGAAAAATTAAAGCCAAGGAAAAAATGATAATAACAGGCATACAACAATCAATGCCTGAACGGCTGTTGAAGAAAGACTTATGACACACGGATGCAAATGCAAATGCGATAAACGTGGTGGTCTTATACATGCCTAAATCCAGCATATACCTGCGCCTAAAAGGAGCCGCTAACATGCGATAGATCAGGGTCTGAAGCAAGCTGAATGAGGGAGAGAGACAAGAGAGGGAAAAGGGAATGTGGGGTGCGAACCCACGCGTATCGCCGCAACTATGGCGGCTTCCTCAGGGAAAATTTTTTTTTCCCCATACTAGGTTATGACTGCTGTGTACGTTTGTTCCGTGCATATTGCATTTTTAAATGTTTTTAGTCTTGTTTTTGTGTGATGTTTTATTGCTATATTTTTCAATAAAAATTTTGTAATTTTTTGGTATTTTTGTAATTTTTTGGTATTTGTTTGAGGTGCTCCCATTCTTGTGGACATGATCTTTTCTTTCTCTTGGTATTACTGTAGTTTTTCAGTCCATGGTGAGCCCCAATATTAATATATTTAGTGGTGCCCTCCACCTCTTCTATTCTACTGGTAATTATCCCTTCCCTTTCTCTTCGTTTTTGTATCCTATCTTTTATTTGGCAACCATGGCTGCGAAAGGAGAAGCCTGGTACGCCCAGCAGAAGAAGGACACTCTTGCTGGGATATGCACGTACCATGGCCTGAACTCCCATGACAAGTCCAAGGCTCAAATGATCATTGAACTGGTGCAATTTGAAGCCGACCAAGCCAGGTCACAGAGCCCAGAGGCCGCAGAAGCCAGCACGAGCAGACGTGGTGCTGCCGCAGAGGTTCAACCACTGAATGCCGGCCCTAATTGCAACCAGGGGAGCGCAGGTCTCCACCTGCAGCTGGCTCTGCAACAATGCTCCACAGATGACACAGAAACGTCTGCAGCTGGTCCTGCAATTCGAAGAGGCTGAGAGAGCCGAGCGGGAGGCTGAGAGAGCCGAGCACCAAGCCCAGCGAGCACATGAACTGGAGATGCTTCGGCAGGGGGGATGCCCTCCACCACCCAGAGCAGTGAGCCGAACAGCGCTTAGATACCTAAGCCCCGGCCCGAGCACTTTCCTGTTATGGAAAAGGACGGGGACTTGGACACTTTTCTGCGGGCCTTTGAGAAAGCCTGCAGGCAGTACCAGTTGCCTACAGATGAATGGGCTCGATACCTGACACCAGGGCTGAGAGGTAAAGCTCTGGAGGCGTTTGCTGCTCTCCTTCAAGAACAAGATGGAGACTATGAGGCCATCAAGCAGGCCCTGATAGCCAAGTACCATCTTACACCCGAGGTGTACCGTAGAAAGTTCCGGAACCTCCAACGTGGCCCACACGACCTCTACGGCGATGTGGTGCATGGAGTCAGGACCCACTTTAACCAGTGGATCCAAGGACTTTCAGTGACCACTTTAAGCATCTGAGGTGCGACAGTTCGTGATGGACAGAGAACCCAAAGACGTGACGAAAGCAGCGCAGATTGCCGATGCCTATGAGGCCAACCGTAGATCGGAAGTGCGGAAGCCAGTCACCACCAGCTGGAGAGGGGGTAAGCCTGCAACCAACGCCAGTATCCCTGCCAGCCAACACACCTTGCTCTATATTGGGCCATTGCAAATACCCCCTTTGCTGCATACATTTTTTTGGTACTCCAACAGGACTTTTCTCTATCTGGGCATTGCTACAGGTACTGTGGTGACTGATATATGACAAATTTGGGGACGCCCTTATATTGTCAGTATATTCTGGACTAAAATCTGGAGTCTTTCTTTCTGATATATGTACACCTTTATATTGCATTTTTGAGCCATTTCTTATGTACTGTATACAGGTCCTTCTCAAAAAATTAGCATATAGGGTTAAATTTCATTATTTACCATAATGTAATGATTACAATTAAACTTTCATATATTATAGATTCATTATCCACCAACTGAAATTTGTCAGGTCTTTTATTGTTTTAATACTGATGATTTTGGCATACAACTCCTGATAACCCAAAAAAACTGTCTCAATAAATTAGCATATCAAGAAAAGGTTCTCTAAACGACCTATTATCCTAATCTTCTGAATCAACTAATTAACTCTAAACACATGCAAAAGATACCTGAGGCTTTTATAAACTCCCTGCCTGGTTCATTACTCAAAACCCCCATCATGGGTAAGACTAGCGACCTGACAGATGTCAAGAAGGCCATCATTGACACCCTCAAGCAAGAGGGTAAGACCCAGAAAGAAATTTCTCAACAAATAGGCTGTTCCCAGAGTGCTGTATCAAGGCACCTCAATGGTAAGTCTGTTGGAAGGAAACAATGTGGCAGAAAACGCTGTAAAACGAGAAGAGGAGACCGGACCCTGAGGAAGATTGTGGAGAAGGACCGATTCCAGACCTTGGGGAACCTGAGGAAGCAGTGGACTGAGTCTGGTGTGGAAACATCCAGAGCCACCGTGCACAGGCGTGTGCAGGAAATGGGCTACAGGTGCCGCATTCCCCAGGTAAAGCCACTTTTGAGCTACAGAGAAGCAGCACTGGACTGTTGCTAAGTGGTCCCAAGTACTTTTTTCTGATGAAAGCAAATTTTGCATGTCATTCGGAAATCAAGGTGCCAGAGTCTGGAGGAAGACTGGGGAGAAGGAAATGCCAAAATGCCTGAAGTCCAGTGTCAAGTACCCACAGTCAGTGATGGTGTGGGGTGCCATGTCAGCTGCTGGTGTTGGTCCACTGTGTTTCATCAAGGGCAGGGTCAATGCAGCTAGCTATCAGGAGATTTTGGAGCACTTCATGCTTCCATCGGCTGAAATGCTTTATGGAGATGAAGATTTCATTTTTCAGCACGACCTGGCACCTGCTCACAGTGCCAAAACCACTGGTAAATGGTTTACTGACCATGGTATTACTGTGCTCAATTGGCCTGCCAACTCTCCTGACCTGAACCCCATAGAGAATCTGTGGGATATTGTGAAGAGAAAGTTGAGAGACGCAAGACCCAACACTCTGGATGAGCTTAAGGCCGCTATTGAAGCATCCTGGGCCTCCATAACATCTCAGCAGTGTCACAGGCTGATTGCCTCCATGCCACGCCGCATTGAAGCAGTCATTTCTGCCAAAGGATTCCCGACCAAGTATTGAGTGCATAACTGAACATTATTATTTGTTGGTTTTTTTGTTTGTTATTAAAAAACACTTTTATTTGATTGGATGGGTGAAATATGCTAATTTATTGAGACAGGTTTTTTGGGTTATCAGGAGTTGTATGCCAAAATCATCAGTATTAAAACAATAAAAGACCTGACAAATTTCAGTTGGTGGATAATGGATCTATAATATATGAAAGTTTAATTGTAATCATTACATTATGGGAAATAATGAAATTTAACACTATATGCTAATTTTTTGAGAAGGACCTGTATGTGCAATTGTGATTGTTTTCACTATAGCTTGCCGTCTCCAGGTTCATTATATTACATGGGGAAAGGTGTTTTGTGGTCATGTTTTAATTGGTTTTATATTCATGTCTGTGTTTTGTGTTTATATAAAAAAGTTCTGATCTTACCTTCAGCATAAGCAGCTGTGCACATATTTATGTAGTGGCTTTCTTCTTTTGTTTTGGTACATGCTTTCCAGCGTGTCGCAATACCCCTCATGGGGACAACCCCAATCATCAGAGTTCCTACACTTCAGGTTGTCCCTTAAATACAGTTTCCCATGGAAGCAGCGCCAAGCCAAGTCCCAAAACTTCAAAGGGACCCGTGTAGAATTCAATAACCTCAGCCCACCCTCCAGATCCCGACTTGGGCAATGTTTGAGCACCAGAGGCTTCTGGAAATGGGTCAACAGGACCCTCCTGTCAAGGAATTTTCTCTACATGGTCCTGATCTCCCACATTCCCAGACCCCACCGGCGGATCACCTTCAGAACTGGGGTAGCGTAAGCCGGGAGATGCCCATGCGGTGTGCACAGGTCCTTAACTTGTCCTCCTGTCTCCCATTCCTGGAAGAAGGGCAGAAGCCATTCCCTGCAGGAGAATACCCACGGAGGAGCCCTCTCTGACCAGAGGTTGGCGATGTTAGTCTTGACAAAAGTGTTTATTAGAAACACCACTGGGTTGACCATACCCAACCCTCCTAGTCTCCTTGTGCGATATGTGACCTCCCGCTTGACTAGGTTCAGCCTATTTCCCCATAACATCTGGAAAAACAGGCTGTAGACCCATGTCCAGAGCGGCTCTGGCAACATGCAGACACTGCCAAGGTATATTAACAAGGGTAGCAAAAACCCTTAACCAGGCTAACCCTTTCCCTCAGGGTCAAAGACCAACCCTTCCATTGGTCCACCTTCTGGGCAGCGATCTTAAGTCTGCCCTCCCAATTTTGCTGGGGGTAGTCCCCAGGGCCAAATTTGATGCCTAGGATTTTTGCCGATGCCTGGGGCTCTGGAAGAGTGTCCGGGAGACCAAAACTAGGGTCTCCCCCTCCCAGCCAGAGACTCTCACACTTTTCCTGATTAATTCTGGACCCAGAAGCCTCCGAGTAGCAATCAACCTCAGACATGACCCACTCCGCCTCCTCACCCGAGGACATGAAAAGGGAGACATCATCGGCATACGCTACCACCCTTAGAGTGGCTTTCGGGGCCACCCGGTCCATCCTGCCTCCCACCAACGGCCCACGCTCAATCCTCCTTAAAAAGGGAACATGTATAACAGCGGGCTCAATGGACAGCTCTGGCGGACCCCAGACCCAACCTCAAAAGGGCGGCCAGACCAACCATTCACGAGCGGGAAAGTGCCCCCGCGTACAAGATCTTTAGCCAATTTACAAACCCCCCAGGCAGACCGTACCTCAGAAGGACAAACCAGAGGTAATCGTGGTTAACCCGATCAAAAGCCTTCACCTGGTCTAAAGACAGCAAGTACCCCTTCCAGTGACCTGCCTTGCCCTGCTCCAATGCCTCTCAGACACAGAGCACAGCACTAAACGTACTGAGGCCTGGAACAGAACAGTGCTGGGCCCCCGAAAGGAGCCGGGGTGCAAACTTCACCAGCCATTTGAACAGCGCCTTTGCCAGAACCTTCCAGTAAGTATTGAGAAGCGCTATGGAATGCCAATTCTCAATATGGGATGTGTCCTTACCCTTTGACAGGATAATCAGGGCCGACTGCCTCATTGACCGGGAAAGAGCGCCCGAGGAGAGACACTCGTTAAACACCTCAGTCAAGAGGGGGACCAAGGAGTCCCTAAAGGTCTTATAAAACTCGGATGTTAAGCCATCCGGACCTGGAGATTTCTTAGGCCGAAGCCAATCAATGGCCAGTCTCACTTCCTCTTCCCCAATTGGTTCTGTCAAAACATGAAGCGAGGGGTCATCTCCTGGCTCAGGGATGGCCTCGGCCAGGAAAGCCGACATCACGTTCTGATCCAGATCCCTCTTCCCCAAGAGGTGTGAATAGAAAGATCTGATCACCTCCAGGATCCCCGATTTAGATCTGTTCAGGGAACCTGTATCATCGACCAAACCTGTCACCACCTTACAACTCACTGACATATTACAGTTTCTGTAGGGGTCAAGCGAGCGTTACCTCCCGAAATCCCTCTCAAAAACCAAAGATGTGTGCCTATCGTACTGACACGTCTTGAGTAAAGACTTCCCTCTGGAGATCTCCTCACGGTCACCTCCAGCCGAGACGAGATGTTCGAGTTTCCTCCTCAGTTCCTGATACACGCGGTACCTGCTCAGGCTCCTGAGGCTCGAGAGCTGGCGGAAGAAACTCGCAACCCGATCCTTGAACACCTCCCACCACTCTGACTGATCGCTAAAGAGATCCAAAAGCGGTACCTGGCTCTGAAGAAAGCCCTCAAAGGATTGTCTTATCTCTGCTTCATCCAAGAGGGACGAATTCAGCTTCCATAGTCCCCTTCCCATCCGAGCGGTTTCTGAAACATTCAGAGACAAATAAATCAGACAGTGATCGGAGAACTCCACCTCAACAACGGACACTGCTGAAGAGATGGCTTCCTCCTTTAAAAAAAAAAACCTGTCTATCCTAGACCTACAATTACCTCTATGAAAGGTGAAACCACAGTGACCTGGGGTGTGCCGGATGTGGACATCCACCAGGCGAGCGTCACTAGCTATGCTATTAAGAGTATTACTATCATAACCCAGCCCATCAATGGAGCCTCCCCTATAACGAAGCCTTGTGACAGTGTTAAAGTCACCTCCAAAGACCACCTGCCGACTCGTAAAAAGATAGGGCTTAATCTTCAGCAAGAGACATTTACGGTCCCACTTTGACTGCGAACCATAGATGTTAATGAGCCGAAGCTCCTGTCCCCTCATGAAGACGTCTAAGACCAGGTGTCGGGGTCGTCACGACAATACCCTTCATCCACCAGTCATTCCAAATCAGATTGAGAGCATGTTGGTTCCGGATAAGAATGAGTCAGACACAATGCTGGTTCAAACTCATTGCATGCTCGTGTGTAACATCACAGCAACTGAACTTTATTTCCTGATACACAACATTATATGACCTATTGGGGGAAGGTGTGCAGAGGGCGGGGATAGGCAGGGTTTAAGCAATGTATCTAGTATTCAGTCCTTCTGGTTGGTCTGATGTCATATGATGGATCCTCCTTCCTCCACGTCACTTTAAGTTTCCATTTCTCCAGAAACGATACTTTAGCTTCAGAAACGAAAGTAGATTCTTGGCAAGAACAAAAACTAAGGCAAAGGTGAATACTGGCAGCCATCTTAAATACAATTACATATGCATTAATAAGCATGAAGGAGAAAAACTTATTGTTTCACAGCATAAGAATATATAAAAGTACAAAAGTGTATAAAGACATATATTTTCACCTTGACAATCCCCCCTAAACACTAAGATTTTCCCTAAAAAGAAAGATCCTTCGAGACTGTCCATGTGATGGGGAAAGGGGAGGTGGATTTCTTCATCCAGACACCTCAGAAGCTCTCCCCTTGTGAGAGGCCTCCAGGCAGCTGAACCCTTCACTAGCTTCACATGGAGTTCTCCTGTTGTCCCTAAACTAAATCTCCTAGCATCATCTGAGAATAAAGGGTATTGTCTATCTTCTTGAGGGGGACGTACTTAGGGATCTCCCCTGGATCAGTGCCATCGCACTCTAGTGGGTCTACTTCTTGGTTAAGGAAGGTGCCAGTCGAAGTTGCCTCAGTGATAACCTTTTTATACAGGGGAATAACACAACAGAGGATTATCGATCCAACTACAAGAAAAGCAATCAGTACTAGACAAGCTTGTTGAAGGAATCCTTTGAGCCCACCCAACCAGCCGGAAAAGAAACATGTGTCTACTCCAGCATTAGTTTTTAATTCTGCTGTCAACCCATTTATCTTTTTAAGAGCTATCATGGTCTTTCCATTTACCCCAGAGGTCTGAGGGATATAGGTACAACACTCGTCTCCCACCATCCCACAGACTCCTCCTTTCTCAGCTAAGATCATATCAAGGGCTAGTCAGTTTTGGAGGGTCATTCTAGTGTTAGGGCCCAACTCCTCAACTATACCCTGGAAAGCATCACAGGTAAAATTGACAAACCTTTATTCACTATATGTAATTGATCCAATCAACATTTTTATTAATCTGCACCTGTGGGATTAAAGAAACAAAGCTAGCATAGATCTGGTTCTGGACTTTAAATTGGTCAGGCACCCCCCTTGGCACTCCAATGCCATCGACATATACCAATGGATCTTCTTCATAACTCATGTGGAGCTGATCGAGACTTCTCTTTCTGGTATATTCATCAGGTGTCTCCGGATCCCAAGGTAAAATCTTGAACTGCATAGCTAGTTTAACAAGGGTACATTGACCTGTCCAGGTATTAGGCAACCTAGGACGGAGCTTACCATCTCCACATAACCAATAAATATCGTACATATACTGTGTATGATTAGCTAGCAAGTCAGTATCTAGGGAACTGTTCTCTTTGCAGAAACCTGTCTCGAAGACCCCTACTGGTGTACCTGTAGTGTCGTGGGAATTATAGCAGGTATAATTATCAGCTAATACGGTTATCCCTCCTGGGACCTTTAGTGTGGGTGCTTCATGAATTAGTGGGACATAATCTGAGCAGTCTGTGGGCTTTAGACCCTTCAACAGATTCATGACACAGGCAGTAGTATTAAGTATATCCAATATATCCCAAATTTGATCATCTGGATAATCTGTGGCCCTAACCAATTTATCCCACATTTGTATAACTGACAATTTTATTGGCTATACCCATCTGTACTACTAATCTTTCATGATATTGTACAAACTTATTATTCAAGGATATTGGGGAATTTAGACTGTCCCATGCGGTTACCAATATTATTACCGTATATACTCGAGTATAAGCCGACCCGAGTATAAGCCGACCCCCCCTAATTTTGCCACAAAAAACTGGGAAAACTTATTGACTCGAGTATAAGCCTAGGGTAGAAAATGCAGCATTTACCGGTGAATTTCAAAAATAAAAATAGATGCTCCATACCGTTCATTATTGCCCCATAGATGCTCCATATACAACTGTGCTATATAGAATGCTCTGCACCGTTCATTATTGCCCCATAGGTGCTCCTTATAATGCTGTGCCCCATATATGCTCTGCACCTTTATGGCCCCATAGATGCTCCTTATAATGCTGTGCCCCATATATGCTCTGCACCGTTGATTATGGCCCCATAGGTGCTCCTTATAATGCTGTGCCCCATATATGCTCTGCACCTTTATGGCCCCATAGATGCTCCTTATAATGCTGTGCCCCATATATGCTCTGCACCTTTATGGCCCCATAGGTGCTCCTTATAATGCTGTGCCCCATATATGCTCTGCACCTTTATGGCCCCATAGGTGCTCCTTATAATGCTGTGCCATATATGCTCTGCACCTTTATGGCCCCATAGGTGCTCCTTATAATGCTGTGCCCCATATATGCTCTGCACCTTTATGGCCCCATAGGTGCTCCTTATAATGTTGTGCCATATATGCTCTGCACCTTTATGGCCCCATAGGTGCTCCTTATAATGCTGTGCCATATATGCTCTGCACCTTTATGGCCCCATAGGTGCTCCTTATAATGCTGTGCCCCTTATATGCTCTGCACCTTTATGGCCCCATAGGTGCTCCTTATAATGCTGTGCCCCATATATGCTCTGCACCTTTATGGTCCCATAGGTGCTCCTTATAATGCTGTGCCCCATATATGCTCTGCACCTTT
Source organism: Ranitomeya imitator (assembly GCF_032444005.1). Lineage (NCBI taxonomy): Eukaryota > Metazoa > Chordata > Amphibia > Anura > Dendrobatidae > Ranitomeya > Ranitomeya imitator. The sequence goes on from NC_091285.1 coordinate 723,447,876, forward strand.
ATGGCCCCATAGGTGCTCCTTATAATGCTGTGCCCCATATATGCTCTGCACCTTTATGGCCCCATAGGTGCTCCTTATAATGCTGTGCCCCATATATGCTCTGCACCTTTATGGCCCCATAGATGCTCCTTATAATGCTGTGCCCCATATATGCTCTGCACCTTTATGGCCCCATAGATGCTCCTTATAATGCTGTGCCCCATATATGCTCTGCACCTTTATGGCCCCATAGATGCTCCTTATAATGCTGTGCCATATATGCTCTGCACCTTTATGGCCCCATAGATGCTCCTTATAATGCTGTGCCCCATATATGCTCTGCACCTTTATGGCCCCATAGGTGCTCCTTATAATGCTGTGCCCCATATATGCTCTGCACCTTTATGGCCACATAGGTGCTCCTTATAATGCTGTGCCATATATGCTCTGCACCTTTATGGCCCCATAGATGCTCCTTATAATGCTGTGCCCCATATATGCTCTGCACCTTTATGGCCCCATAGGTGCTCCTTATAATGCTGTGCCCCATATATGCTCTGCACCTTTATGGCCCCATAGGTGCTCCTTATAATGCTGTGCCCCATATATGCTCTGCACCTTTATGGCCCCATAGGTGCTCCTTATAATGTTGTGCCATATATGCTCTGCACCTTTATGGCCCCATAGGTGCTCCTTATAATGCTGTGCCCCATATATGCTCTGCACCTTTATGGCCCCATAGGTGCTCCTTATAATGCTGTGCCCCATATATGCTCTGCACCTTTATGGCCCCATAGGTGCTCCTTATAATGCTGTGCCCCATATATGCTCTGCACCTTTATGGTCCCATAGGTGCTCCTTATAATGCTGTGCCCCATATATGCTCTGCACCTTTATGGCCCCATAGGTGCTCCTTATAATGCTGTGCCCCATATATGCTCTGCACCTTTATGGCCCCATAGGTGCTCCCTATAATGCTGTGCCCCATATATGCTCTGCACCTTTATGGCCCCATAGGTGCTCCTTATAATGCTGTGCCCCATATATGCTCTGCACCTTTATGGCCCCATAGGTGCTCCTTATAATGCTGTGCCCCATATATGCTCTGCACCTTTATGGCCCCATAGGTGCTCCTTATAATGCTGTGCCCCATATATGCTCTGCACCTTTATGGCCCCATAGGTGCTCCTTATAATGCTGTGCCATATATGCTCTGCACCTTTATGGCCCCATAGGTGCTCCTTATAATGCTGTGCCCCATATATGCTCTGCACCTTTATGGCCCCATAGGTGCTCCTTATAATGCTGTGCCCCATATATGCTCTGCACCTTTATGGCCCCATAGGTGCTCCTTATAATGCTGTGCCCCTTATATGCTCTGCACCTTTATGGCCCCATAGATGCTCCTTATAATGCTGTGCCCCTTATATGCTCTGCACCTTTATGGCTCCATAGGTGCTCCTTATAATGCTGTGCCCCATATATGCTCTGCACCTTTATGGCCCCATAGATGCTCCTTATAATGCTGTGCCCCTTATATGCTCTGCACCTTTATGGCCCCATAGATGCTCCTTATAATGCTGTGCCCCTTATATGCTCTGCACCTTTATGGCTCCATAGGTGCTCCTTAGAATGCTGCTGGTGCTGCCATAAAAAAAAAAAAAAAAAATCACATACTCACCTCTCTTCTCAGGACGCCGGCGCTTTCAATAATTACCTGCTCCTCTGCGGCTCCGTCTCCAGCACTGACGCTCAGCAGAGGGCGCGCACTGACTACGTCACCGCGCCCTCTAACCTGAGCGTCATTGCTAGAGGACGCTGCAGACGGAGCCGGAGCGAGGAGCAGGTAATTATAGCGCTGCGCTCCCCTTACCTGCTGCGGCGCGGTCCCTGCAGTCCCTGGCTTCTCCGGCGCTGCAGCTTCTTCCTGTAATTGAGCGGTCACATGGCACCGATCATTTACAGCAATGAATATGCGGCTCCTCCCCTATGGGGGTGGAGCTGCCTATTCATTTCTGTAATGAGCGGTGCCATGTGACCGCTCAGTACAGGAAGAAGCTGCAGCGCCGGAGAAGCCAGGGACTGCAGGGACCGCACTGGGAGCAGGTAAGTATGATTACACAGCCCCCGCTCCCCCTCCCCTGCCGACACCCGGGTATATGACTCGAGTATAAGCCGAGAGGGGGACTTTCAGCCCAAAAAAGTGGGCTGAAAATCTCGGCTTATACTCGAGTATATACGGTATATGGAAATACGAAAAACTAAAACATTATGTCCCCTTATTTGCTACTAGTCTATTTGACCAGCTTGCACTGCGATACGTGGATCCACGAAGGCCTTCCTTCCAGCTTTACTGACATAGCTTTTCACGACCATAAAACCACCAGGCTTCAATTTGTGACCAATATCGGTTTCTGCTGAATCTGGAACGAAAGAAGAAACTAAAACATGGGTGTTAGCAACATTTTTACTAAGCTGAATAACATATTGAACAGCACGGTCAGTTTCTTCTGACAACTACTGAGACTGAAAATTTACAACTGAGAACCTAGCACCAAACAATATCTCACATGGGGACAGGCCATATTTTGCAATAGGGGTAGTACGAATATATAAGAGCCCTGGCCATGGAGCCGTAGTCTCCTGCATCATTTCGGTCAATTGTCCCTTCAGCGTGCCGTTCAGCCTCTTAACTTTCCCACTGGATTGTGGAGAGTATGGAGTATGGAGGGCTACAGTGGATCCAAGCATTGTCAGAACCTCCTGATACACATGAGAAGAAAAGTCCGGGCCTTGGTCACTTTCAGCAACTTCTGGAACACCATATCTGCATATAACTTCCATCACCAGTTTCTTTGCTGTGATCTTTGCAGTCACGTTGGTAACGGGGAATACTTCTGGCCAACTGGAGAACATGTCGACAACCACCAGACAATATTCATACCTTCCAGACTTAGGCAACGTGATGTGGTCCACCTGGAGCTTTTGGAAAGGATAGTCGGGCTTAGCAAGGTGCTTCGGGGTTACACGTTGAAGTTGACCGGGATTGCAGGTCTGACAGATACCTCGATGTGTGGGCCCATGCGCCCACGTGGCAATAGCAGGGTACATCTGCTTAGGGAAACACACAAGTTGGTCCTTTTTCCAGCGACCATTGTCCATACGTGCTCCATCAGCTTCCACTGCTTCATTTCTTCCTTTGGAGACATTCTCTGCATCGTCATTAAGCGGTCTTGCGGGGTCCGACAGAAAACCTCAGTCTGGCATAGATCATCAGGTTCCTGTAGAGTCAGTGTTTCTTGTAACTGTTTACGCTGAGAGCGTGTGGTCACCATAGCTGGTATGGTCTGTTCAACGGGCAGAAGAGCAGCGGCTTTTGCTTGCATATCCGCAAAGGTGTTACCAACAGTCTGTGGCCTGTTCCTAGTACCGTGCTCCTTAACTTTGATAATGGCCACCTGGGTAAGTAATTCGATTGAGTCCATAAGGGTTTTAACAGCTTCAACATTCTTCACTGAGTCCCGGCGGTAGTAACTGTGAAGGATTACCCCTTCCTACCACGTCACCAATCCGTGACGTCACTACACAGGCACAGCTCTCCGGCACCCCCTTTGTCTCTCAGGCCAGTAAAGGGACTGCACCTAGAGCAAATGGCCGCCGGGGAGACTGCCCTGTTACCCACCCTGGGTATTCTAAGATTCGCAATCAGAGTAAAAGGATCAGCCCAAAATTAATTTATGATTTCATTGCCTTAAGGGCGCACTAGATAATTACAAGAAATATACAATCACAATATATCAAGAGTTACAGTCAGAGTACAATATAACAACAATAATACAAGGCTTAAAGGTATAAAGCTGGAGGTCAATTTACCAGGTCGAAGGTCGCTTGTGGAAGCCGGGGGGCATAGCATTCCGCAGGTCCAAAAACTTAGTTGCCGGGCAGCCCCCAGAAAGCATGTGCTTGCTCCCCCCTGGCTGGCATACCCTGTTCCTTAAGATGTCATCATCATCATCTTCTTCTGTGGAGTGAGACCCTCCCAGTGACCTCAGCTTCTTCTTGTACCTGGCTGAGCCCCCCTGCCTGCAGCTGGGTGGGCTTAGCAATCTCCACCCCCTCTGTCTCCCTGCAAGATTTATTCCAATATCTAATAAATGGGATAACTTCTCTCAGGATGATCGGATCAGCACACGGGCAGTACCAGCGCCTGTGGTTTGTTCTGCCGGTCGTACTGGGATCAAACCTGGACCCATTCGGTCCCTGTGGGAGGCTGATCCCTATATCTCGGGTTTCAGACCTCCCACCGCCACGGGAATCGCACTATTAGATGCACCATTTCTTTAGGGTAAGGAGAATATTTTTTATGAGCCTGTACCTCGGACGATGCGTCCATAATTCACAATTCCATGTTGGAGACGGTTTGGCTGGGCTGCCATAATAGATGTGTATCCAGTGGCCACTTGGCATGCGTGTTTTAATTAAGCCCCCAAGCATTTCCAAGCCCCCTGGTGGCGTGGTTTCCTCACGGGGCTTTGAACTACCGTCTACAGTTTACCCTGAGCTCAGCCCGTTAGCATACTAATAGGAACTCTATTCATTAGCAAAGGTGGGGGTCCAGGAGCACTCCTGTGTCCAGGAGACAAAATGGAGTCACGCCAATCTGATAGCATGCCTGTTCCAAGATGGCGGCTGTTCCCTCATCACACCTCCCTGCTTTAGAGGGCGCTAGGGGGCATCACATTCCTGTGTTCCCCCATGCGCCCTTCCACACCTCCTCCTTGCCGGGACAACCCATCAGCATTACCATGGTCTCTGCCACTTTCTCCCTGAGCCTGTCCCTGCCTCCTCCTCTCTGAGGCTGACTCTGTCCCTCCTCTCTCTCTCTCTGAGGCTGTCTCTGCCTCTCCCCTCTTTCTGAGGCTGTCTCTGCCTCCTTCCCTGTCTCTCTCTGAGGCTGTCTCTGCCCCCTCCTCTCTCTGAGGCTGACTCTGTCTCCCCCCCTGTCTCTCTCCGAGGCTGTCTCCGCCCCCTCCTCTCTCTCTCTGAGGCTGTCTCTGCCCCCTCCTCCTTCTTTCTCTGAGGCTGTCTCTGCCCCCTCCTCTCTCTCTCTGAGGCTGTCTCTGCCCCCTCCTCCTTCTCTCTCTGAGGCTGTCCCTGCCTCCTCCTTTCTCTCTCTGAGGCTGTCTCTGCCCCCTCCTCCGTCTTTCTCTGAGGCTGTCTCTGCCCCCTCCTCTCTCTCTCTGAGGCTGCCTCCGCCTCCTCCGCTGTCTCTCTCTGAGGCTGTCTCGGCCTCCTCCTCTCTCTCTCTGAGGCTGTCTCTGCCCCCTCCTCCTTCTTTCTCTGAGGCTGTCTCTGCCCCCTCCTCTCTCTCTCTGAGGCTGCCTCCGCCTCCTCCGCTGTCTCTCTCTGAGGCTGTCTCGGCTTCCTCCTCTCTCTCTCTGAGGCTGTCCCTGCCTCCCCCTCTGTCTCTCTCCGAGGCTGTCTCCGCCCCCTCCTCTCTCTCTCTGAGGCTGTCTCTGCCCCCTCCTCCTTCTTTCTCTGAGGCTGTCTCTGCCCCCTCCTCTCTCTCTCTGAGGCTGTCTCTGCCCCCTCCTCCTTCTCTCTCTGAGGCTGTCCCTGCCTCCCCCTTTCTCTCTCTGAGGCTGTCTCCTCCCCTGTCTCTCTCTGAGGCTGGCTCTGCCTCCTCCCCTCTCTTCCTGAGGCTGTCTCCGCCTCCTCCTCTGTCTCTCTCTGAGGCTGTCTCTGCCTCATCCTTTCTCTCTCTGAGGCTGTCTCTGCCCCCTCCTCCTTCTCTCTCTGAGGCTGTCCCTGCCTCCTCCTTTCTCTCTCTGAGGCTGTCTCCTCCCCTGTCTCTCTCTGAGGCTGTCTCTGCCTCATCCTTTCTCTCTCTGAGGCTGTCTCTGCCCCCTCCTCCTCTCTCTGAGGCTGTCTCTGCCTCCTCCTCTCTCTCTCTGAGGCTGTCTCTGCCCCCTCCTCCTCTTCCTGAGGCTGTCTCTGCCTCCTCCCCTCTCTTCCTGAGGCTGTCTCCGCCTCCTCCTCTGTCTCTCTCTGAGGCTGTCTCTGCCCCCTCCCCTCTCTCTCTGAGGCTGTCTCTGCCCCCTCCTCCTTCTCTCTCTGAGGCTGTCTCTGCCCCCTCCTCTCTCTCTCTGAGGCTGCCTCTGCCCCCTCCTCCTTCTCTCTCTCTCTCAGAGGCTGCCTCTAACTGTCGGTCCCTGGGCCACGCCTCCGGTGAACCCTGCTGGACCGTTACCCGGTACAGCCGTCCCTGGTCCCAGACCACCTGCTCGTGGTCTGACTCCCCGGGAGGCTGTGCCGCCTGCTCCTTAAGAGCTTTCAGGCTAGCGTCAGCTTCCAGCGCTTCCTGACATCCCTGACTCGATGTGGCGAGAATGGACAACACCGCCACATCCACCGTCAGCTCCCCGGGATCTGTCTCCTGGCTGCTGTCTGACTCGGCAGCCACTTGGTCAGAGAGGGGGAAGCCGTCGGACCTCTGCAAGGCTCCTTGGGCTCCGGCGCTCCCACTCCTGGTGACAGCGGCCACGACCACTGTGCCCATGGGTAGCGCCTGCTTCCCCCCGGCTCCTGACCAAGTCGCCGGGTCAGGCAGACTTCCCTGCCCTCCTGACATCCCGGGTGTGTGGAACTCCTGCCCTGGGGTCTTACCTGGTGGCTCCTCTCCTGGGACGCCTCCTCCCCCCATGGCCTGTTCCTCTTCCTGCAGGGGCCCTAGACTCAGCAGGCGGGATTCACTTAGGGGCCCTACACTGCCCATAGCAGCCCCTCCCTCCACCTCTGAGCTCTCCCCTACAGTCTCCTCACCTGTCCTCCCCGTGAGCCCCGTGTGTGTGGTGTCAGTGTATGGAGTACCCTCAGGTTTCACTCCCTCCCCCACTGTTGGAGGCACATTCAACACATCAACATTCACAGTAGAGTCATGACATTCTTGGGGAGCCGAACTTGGGGGTTCAGTGGCCACATACTGAGACACTAGCCGCCCCAAATCGGTCCCAAGTAATACATTAGCAGGAATATTCGACGTTACTCCCACCTCCCGCATTCCCCTCCCGGCGCCCCAGTCCAAAAACACCTTTGCGACAGGCAGCGCCGGTTCCACGCCTCCAATTCCGGAGACGGACAGGGTTCTCCCTGGCACCAAGTCTTGAGGGGACACCACCTCAGGACGTACTAGGGTTCGTTCAGCGCCTGTGTCCCGCAGTCCCATGACCGCTGAGCGGCCGATAGTGACGGGTTGGTAATTGTCCAGGGACCTCCCACCACCCCCTCCCACACATAAAACAGTGGACGGTTTTGGGGACATGGATGGGGCCTTAAGACGCTGGGGACATGCTGTCTTGAAGTGCCCCAGCTGGTTGCAGTGATGACAACGTCTGGGTTCTGCGCCTGGCCTGGAGAGGGCAGCAGGGGGGTACACCCCTTGCACTCTGGGGGCTGGGGAAACAGGGGCAGGATTGGGCTTACCCCCTCTCCAGGTGCTGCTGGCAGGCTTCTTCGGCTCAGGCGCCCTGTTATTGGCATACTCATCTGCCAGGGCGGCTGTAGCAGAAGCCCCCTTCGGTTTCCGGTCACGGAGGAACTGCTGGAGGTCCTCTGGGCAGTTCCACAAGAACTGCTCCATGACGAACAGTTCCTGGACCTCCTGGCGGGTGGTGAGCGCTAGACCCGAGGTCCAGTGCTCTGCAGCTCTCAGCAACGCCCGCATGTGGTCGGTCCAGGTGTCCTTTGGGCCCCGCTGCAGGCTCCGGAACTTCTTGCGGTAGGACTCTGGGGTGAGGTTGTAGTGCTGGATCAGCGCCCGCTTGATGCTGCTGTAGTCCTGCTCCGCCCCGGCAGGTAAGTCCCCCAAAACTTCCAGGGACTTACCCCTCAAACGGGGGGTCAGGTATCTTGCCCACTGATCCGGGGCCAGATGGTGTTGAAGGCAGGTCCTTTCAAAGGCCAGCAAGAAGGAATCCAGGTCTCCATCCTTCTCAAGCAGAGGGAAGTCCTCGGCCCGGACTTTGGAAACCCTGGACTCTGGCGGTGCTAGGGCGTCCAGCGGGAGCCCGCGTTGAGCCATCTCCAGTCGGTGCTGGCGCTCCGCTGCTCTCTCTGCCGCTGCCCGCTCAGCAGCTCTCTCTGCCCGCTCCGCTGCCTCACGGCGTTCTGCACGCTCGGCCTCCGCTGCTTTCTCTGCAGCTGCCATGAGTCTCATATAGGCGTCTTCATTACCCGCCTCGAGACGTGCTACTGCCGCTGCAACAAGGGCCGCTGATGTGGACAGGCTGGGGCGGGTAGGTGGTGGGTAGTCCCTTGCCGGACTAAGCACGGGTGGCTGGCTCCTTGGGGAGTCTGGGCTGAGCTCCCCCTCGCCTGGAACAGTACCGTCCACCACCACCTCCTCATAAGCCATAGCACTGGCCTGCGCCCTCACTGCACTCCTGGTGCCCTCCGCCATCTTTGAAACCTCTGGTTACTGACACAGCTGTACCCCTGACCTTGCACACAACTTATTATATCTACACTCTGACCGTCTAGTGCTGGGCTGACCTTAAGACCCCAGCAGTGAAAGTTACCACTGGTAGTCTTTAGTGTCTGGGAGTAGGGGTCCCACGCACACTATTACTCTGATCCCACGTACGCTGCCACCACTGTGAAGGATTACCCCTTCCTCCCACGTCACCAATCCGTGACGTCACTACACAGGTCCAGCTCTCCGGCGCCCCCTTTGTCTCTCAGGTCAGTAAAGGGACTGCACCTAGAGCAAATGGCCGCCGGGGAGACTGCCCTGTTACCCACCCTGGGCATTCTAAGATTCGCAATCAGAGTAAAAGGATCAGCCCAAAATTAATTTATGATTTCATTGCCTTAAGGGCGCACTAGATAATTACAAGAAATATACAATCACAATATATCAAGAGTTACAGTCAGAGTACAATATAACAACAATAATACAAGGCTTAAAGGTATAAAGCTGGAGGTCAATTTACCAGGTCGAAGGTCGCTTGTGGAAGCCGGGGGGCATAGCATTCCGCAGGTCCAAAAACTTAGTTGCCGGGCAGCCCCCAGAAAGCATGTGCTTGCTCCCCCCTGGCTGGCATACCCTGTTCCTTAAGATGTCATCATCATCATCTTCTTCTGTGGAGTGAGACCCTCCCAGTGACCTCAGCTTCTTCTTGTACCTGGCTGAGCCCCCCTGCCTGCAGCTGGGTGGGCTTAGCAATCTCCACCCCCTCTGTCTCCCTGCAAGATTTATTCCAATATCTAATAAATGGGATAACTTCTCTCAGGATGATCGGATCAGCACACGGGCAGTACCAGCGCCTGTGGTTTGTTCTGCCGGTCGTACTGGGATCAAACCTGGACCCATTCGGTCCCTGTGGGAGGCTGATCCCTATATCTCGGGTTTCAGACCTCCCACCGCCACGGGAATCGCACTATTAGATGCACCATTTCTTTAGGGTAAGGAGAATATTTTTTATGAGCCTGTACCTCGGACGATGCGTCCATAATTCACAATTCCATGTTGGAGACGGTTTGGCTGGGCTGCCATAATAGATGTGTATCCAGTGGCCACTTGGCATGCGTGTTTTAATTAAGCCCCCAAGCATTTCCAAGCCCCCTGGTGGCGTGGTTTCCTCACGGGGCTTTGAACTACCGTCTACAGTTTACCCTGAGCTCAGCCCGTTAGCATACTAATAGGAACTCTATTCATTAGCAAAGGTGGGGGTCCAGGAGCACTCCTGTGTCCAGGAGACAAAATGGAGTCACGCCAATCTGATAGCATGCCTGTTCCAAGATGGCGGCTGTTCCCTCATCACAGTAACAAACCCTCGATTGGCCCATAGGGCTCCGAAATCATGAGCAATACCAAATGCATATTGTGAGTCCGTGTATTTATTAGCCCGCCTGTCTTTGGCCAGAACACATGCAGTTGACAGAGCCTGACGTTCTGCTTCTTGTCCTGACAGGGAGGGAGGGAGTGCAGCTCCGTGCACTACAGTGTCTTCCATAGTAACAGCGTATCCTGTGTGGAATCTGCCAAAATCATCAGCATATCTTGAACAGTCTTTCAGGGCCTTGTAGAGAGGTAGCATTATGCGGGATGTGTCCGGTATCCACTGACAACAATAAGTACATAGTCCAAGAAAACGCTGGAGCTCAGTCTCATCTTTTGTAGCTGACGGCTATTTTCCTTTCTTCTGTGAGGTGTCTGGCACCCTGAAGGAGACAGTGACCCAAAAATATCACTTGACCAAGGCAGAACCGAAGTTTCGAGGCCGAAACCCGACAGTTCAGATCTGCCAGGTACTTGCGAAAACTAACAGTGGCAACAATGGCTTCCTGCTCTGTCTGTGCACACAAAAAAAAAAAAAAAATTACCTACATACTGAAGCAGCGTGACATAGGGATATTCTAACTGACAGGGTTAAAGACACTATCCCCCCCCCCCTTTTTTTTTTTCTCAAACTGATCGGGAAAGGGCGTGTAAGATACACATCTCATTATACTCATCTGCATAGGGGTTATATAACGTAAGGACCATCTGACCAACATCTTGGCTCACCAACTCTCTAGGTCTGCTCAGGTGCACTTATACATCCATCATATTATCTTTGTAAAATGGGAAAGGTTTGTTCTCAGGGTCAGCCAATTATTTTAGCGTAGCTAGCTAGTCAGAGGGCTTCCATGGATAATACTCCTGTATCTGTCTTACACTACCTGATGTGGTTGGTTCTCTGGTGGTGGGGGTAACTAGATGACCGGTTGGGGGTGACATGACATGCTGGTCTACAGCTCCTTCCCAAAAGGATTACTGTCAGCTTACTCCCAAAAGTTAATGTCCCCACTACCCACAATCCTGTGTCAGCTTCTTATATCACTACATGTGATCTTATCTGGACAGGATTCAGCGTAATTCACTTAGGTTGGGTTGCAGCACAGATTATACAAGCATTTCTCCAGTCTGGGTCTGTCTGACCGCAATGTTTACAAATCCATCTGTCTTGTCTTGGTCTGAGAATTAACGTGGCGAGGGAGATTTCCAGACACAGGGTTAAAATGGATATTGGAGTATGAGACTGGATTTGTGTAGGGGAGGGGGGCTGGAGCTGGAGTCTAATGGGCCACTGATAAGGAACTAGCTGTGTCCTTGAAGCTGCTGTTTCTGCTCCTTGAAGCTGTGGTGGGGGCTACAGAGCGCAGCTGCTGATACAGAATGGGTTAAGTTCTTCTGGAAACTTTGTACTACTTTTAATGCATCGTCCGGACACCATATTTCATTTTAAACTTACAATAATTCTTACTACACAAGGAGAGGACGCAGCGACTCGACCCCCTCCATACCAGAAACACGGAACAGATAAGAACATGACAGCATTCCTCAACACAAAGAAGAAAGGCACAGCGCAGCTGTTTGACCCCTCCCATCGGGTGTCTCGGAAAACCACACAGAGTAACGAAATACAGTAGTTCTCAGACTTAATTTCTACAAAACCTTCACACAACTCATAAGCCAGGACACCCTAGAAAAACTAATGATTGAGGTATTTTATAACCAAACACGGGCTCTGCATCCTTTCATCTTTCCTCTCCATCAACCTTTTTCCATTCCTCGTTCTTTAAACCTCGCGCGATTCGCAGATGAGCTTGCGCTTGTTCTAACAGTCCTTTATCTTTCAACATTCTTGACTGCCTTCTTGCCCTCCCGTGACTCTACTATTGTCTTGACTTCCACAGCATCCTCACTTAACTCGTGGGGCACGGACTTCTGCTATAAGAGACGCAACATGACTCACAGAATACTACGCTCTTCTGCAGCAGGCCGCTGACAGCGACAGCAACACTTGTGTCCTAACACGGAGCCTCGCGCTCGACGTGTTATGAATAAAGAGTCTCGCGCTCAATATTTTTCCCTAACCTGAACACCAGTGATTACAGTCTGCCCGGTCACGATATTCTAAACGTTGGGAGGCTGTCTCCTAGTGAGACCCCTCCACTGTGTTTCTGGTGGTCCCCCTCTTGGGACGTCTTAATTACCGATGTATGTGCGTGCAATATCACAGAGGCTACGTCTCCTATCCCTTCCTCTAAGCCGCCCCCAATCCACAAACTTCTTAATCTTTCACTCTATCACTACTAGGCAACAGTCACGGGTAGGGTGGTTGAATGGAGTACAATGACCGGTGGAGGAGGTGTGGTGTACATGAGGACGTGCAGAATGCAACGTCTCTCAGTTGCTGGTTCGAAGCGTGGCACGGGATCGCGCTTGGTCTCACCACTCGACCGGTCACTCCCCAGACCCAAGGAGACCACAGACTAACCAATAATGGCTGAAACACTAGCAAGTGTGACACATACATAGTATGTGTTCTCCACTTGCCGTGTTTGGAGGGTGATCAGTCCTCGAGGTCAGCCACTACGGGTGTCATCCACGGACGTCCAGGCATGGGTCCAGGGGGTCTCGGATTGCGGGCCACGCCCCACGTTGGTTGCGCCAAATTGTCGGGGTCGTCACGACAATACCCTTCATCCACCAGTCATTCCAAATCAGATTGAGAGCATGTTGGTACCGGATAAGAATGAGTCAGACACAATGCTGGTTCAAACTCATTGCATGCTCGTGTGTAACGTCACAGCAACTGAACTTTATTTCCTGATACACAACATTATATGACCTATTGGGGGAAGGTGTGCAGAGGGTGGGGATAGGCAGGGTTTAAGCAATACATCTAGTATTCAGTCCTTCTGGTTGGTCTGACGTCATATGATGGATCCTCCTTCCTCCACGTCACTTTAAGTTTCCATTTCTCCAGAAACGATACTTTAGCTTCAGAAATGAAAGTAGATTCTTGGCAAGAACAAAAACTAAGGCAAAGGTGAATACTGGCAGCCATCTTAAATACAATTACATATGCATTAATAAGCATGAAGGGGAAAAACTTATTGTTTCACAGCATAAGAATATATAAAAGTACAAAAGTGTATAAAGACATATTTTCACCTTGACACAGGCACCTCCCCATTTCTACCTCAATAACTCTCCGGCATTCAACCGATGCAGTCTTAAAAAGGACTGCCACCCTGCTACACGGATCGGCCGCAAGAGAGCAGTACGAAGACCCGCACCTCCACTCGCTCTCCGCCTTGCGTATGGCCCCCATATCCGTAAGCCTGGTCTCCTGCAAAAACAAAATTTCAGCCTCAAATCGGGTGAGAAAAATCTAGCCACATCAGACTTTATACTAGCGACATTAATGGTCGCTAGAGTCAACGGGGTGGGTGCCGCCATCATGAGTGATCGAGTTAGATGGCCTTTTTCTTCCCCCCACCCATTTTCCTAGCCCGCTCATCTGCGGACGATGAAGTCCCCCCTCTTCTTTTCAGAGAGACAGAGGTATCCATCCCTTTCACCGCTTTCACATCTCCGGACCCAGGGTCGTCCCCACCTCCCGAGGAAGACACTTCCCCCGGAGAAGGGACTCCCCCGCCTCCCAAAGGCCCTCCCGATGTTACCTCCGGAACCTCACCCCCGACTCCAGTCTCAGCAGGGTTGTCAAGAGCTTGGAACCAGTTAGATAGGGTGATCAGAGGGGAGTCGGTGGGACCTTCCTTAGACACCTTGGTCAGGGAAGATTTTCCACCTTTTTTTTTTTAACTTTTGGCACTCTTGATACCCTTGTCACCCATTTCTTTTGGCTGTTCCCCTCCATCCTCATCAAAACTTTCATATTGAGAGGCATCTGAGATCAGCCACTTCCTCATTCTCCATCCGTCTGATCTTCTCATTCACGGCTTCCTCCCCCGGGACCTCAGTGACATGGGCCGTCGCCTCGGAGGGGGCAGCCATTACCCCAGTTTCCCGAGGCTCCTCCTGCCCTCCTGACGCTTTGCCTGCCTCCGCTGGTAAGAAGAGCCCCTAGCCCTGCCATTCCTCAGCTCTTCCCTTGCTACCACCTCCAACTTCTGCAGAAGTTGCACCGCCAGGAACTTCCTTGCGGCTCCCCGCCGCCCGGCTGGCCATGGCATTAGAGAAGGAACGAGAGTAGCGGCTGAACGGGTGACCTAAATCACCACACAGCTGACATCGAATGACACCACAGGATGTGGCGAGGTGACCCACCTCGCCACACAAGGCACATTTCTGCACCTTGCAGCCCGCGCTGAAGAGGCGAGGATCACCGCACCTGTGGCAGACCTTCAGCTGCCCCTGGTAGACCAGAATCCGATCCCTTCTCAGAAAAGCCAAGGAAGGGATGTGGGTGACAGTGCCACCTGAACGCTTCAACTTTACCATGAAGGTCCAGCCTCCTGACCAGATACCAAAATCGTCCCGTTCTTCTTAGGGACCTCCACAACCTCGCCGTACCGCCTCAACCAGGTCATTATGTCAACGCCAGAAAGACTCATTGCATGTTAAAACGGTCACTTTCTTAGGCCCAGTTTGGCGAGAAATTGCTTCTACGGTGAACCCTTGCCAGCCGGGCTCCTCTTTTACCAGCTCATAATTCGACCAAAAGAGCTCAAAGCCCTCCGGACGAACAAAGCTGATATCAAAGGTGGAGGTCCCAAAAGGATGTATCAGAGCAAAGATGTCAATAGCCCTGAAGTCCATCTTCATGAGGAGCTTCACCACATTTGTCCTGGATGGACACGCTTCATCGCCCCTCCACCGAAGACGAACCACATTTCTCCTGGAGACCCCCTGCCCGGCTGTCGGGAGGGACCACACTGTCTCCCCCCCCCCCCCTTTTCTCTTGGAAGGCAGCTAGACCAAACTTATCTAGCCAGTAGGACAACGCCACCTCTCTTCCCTCTACATTGATCGTCCGCTCCCCTTTTTTGAGGGCCTCCAGGAAACAGCGGCAAAAAACTTCATTCCCTGGGTCCGGAGATGAGGAAGACCCCTGTGGAACCCCACCAGCAGCAGCCGCATAACTAATGGTGGCTGCAGGTGAGGGGGATGATGGACCAGCCCCTATATTCCCTGAACCTCACAGTCAACCATCTCCACCTCACTTACCTCAGCCTCACCATTTTCACTAGCAGAAGTCCCCGCACTGGCACCATTCACACCAACCATGCCTCCAGCAGAAACCGCCCCTGACCCGTCACCATTATCACAGACCCTATTCACACCACTTCCATTCTTATTTACATTTTTTTTTGCATTTTTTTTTTTACTGCTTTCTGCTGGGGTTGTTGCTGTTTGCAGTGCAGCTGCCCCTTTAAGAGGGATACTGCAGGGTTTGATTACCACACCCTGCTTTTCAGCAGAGCATGTGCTGGCAGCTGCAGACTGTTGCTCCAGCCTCTCCTGCAGACCATCTCCACGCTCCTGTGTGCACTTCACCACCGGGTCCCCCACAGATACAGGTGACACACATGCAGAGGACCCCGGCAGTGCGACTTTCTCCGGCGAGGATGCGGTCCGGGACGGCATTGCCGCAGCCATTACAGCTGCACCCGAGATGATAACCGGTGCCGGGGTCCCGGACTTTGACCCAGCATCGGATCTGCATGTGGGGGACCCCGACACCACAGCACACGCCGCCGATGATGCGGCCCCGGCTGACAGCGCACCGCCAACACTGCGGGGAGCGGTGACCACCGGCAAGGTACCCACAGCCCCTACGCCCCGAGCGTCAGCGGGTGCAGCAGGCACCAGGCCGTCCCCAGTTTCCACAGAGGATCGGGCCTGGACACCTGAGTAGATTACACAAGAAGGAAAACACACAGCAAGTCAGCAGGATCTAGGAGCAACATGGCAGATGTGACAACCTACATGGTGAGCTGCAGCATGTGCTACATGTTCGCAGATCGACCAGAAGAAGAATCCAATTTCACCTGTCAGAAGTGTAGACTAGTGGCCCTTTTAGAAGAAAAGGTGCGGGGTCTGGAAGAAAGAATAGCAACTTTGAAACTCATCAAAGAGAATGAAGACTTTCTAGACAGAACAGAAGCATCTCTACTGGTCACAGAAGGTGAAAAAAGTGTCAGAGAACCTCCAAAAGCAGATGAGTGGAAGCATGTGACCAAAAGAAGCAAGAAGACCATGGAGAAATCACCAACCACACAACTGAAGAACCGATATCAAATCTTTGTAGAGGATGAAGATGGCACACCTAAGGATGAAGCAATACCAGCAAGCAAAAAAGAAAAGGGCACACAGCAACAAGTGACAGCAAAAAGTACAGCCAAGAAGCAACGAAGAGTGGTGGTGGTGGGAGACTCACTACTGAGAGGCACCGAAGCAGCCATCTGCAGACCGGACATAACTGCAAGAGAAGTATGCTGCCTTCCAGGTGCGATGATCAAGGATGTGACCGATAGGATACCAAAGCTCTTCAGCTCCAAGGACGTCCACCCATTTCTTCTGATACATGTTGGCACCAATGACACGGCAAGGAAAGACCTACCGACAATCTGCAAGGACTTTGAAGAGTTGGGGAAGAAAGTAAAGGAACTGGATGCACAGGTAGTTTTTTCTTCTATCCTTCCAGTAGACGGGCATGGCACCAGGAGATGGAACAGGATCCTTGATGCAAACAACTGGCTAAGACGATGGTGCAGACAACAAGGATTCGGATTCCTGGACCACGGTGTGAATTACTGGTACGATGGACTCCTCGCCAGAGACGGACTACACCTCAACAAACCTGGGAAACACACATTCGCCAGAAGACTCGCTACACTCATCAGGAGGGCGTTAAACTAGAAGAAGAGGGGACGGGAAGAAAAACATTAGACTCGAACAAAGAAGATCCAGGAAAACATACTCAGAAGGGAGGTAAGAACATTTCTAAAACAATCCACAGCGAGGAGATTGGAACAAAACAAAATCCTCTAAACTGCATGCTCGCAAACGCCAGAAGCCTGACAAACAAGATGGAAGAACTAGAAGCAGAAATATCTACAGGTAACTTTGACATAGTGGGAATAACCGAGACATGGTTAGATGAAAGCTATGACTGGGCAGTTAACTTACAGGGTTACAGTCTGTTTAGAAAGGATCGTAAAAATCGGAGAGGAGGAGGGGTTTGTCTCTATGTAAAGTCTTGTCTAAAGTCCACTTTAAGGGAGGATATTAGCGAAGGAAATGAGGATGTCGAGTCCATATGGGTCGAAATTCATGGAGGGAAAAATGGTAACAAAATTCTCATTGGGGTCTGTTACAAACCCCCAAATATAACAGAAACCATGGAAAGTCTACTTCTAAAGCAGATAGATGAAGCTGCAACCCATAATGAGGTCCTGGTTATGGGGGACTTTAACTACCCGGATATTAACTGGGAAACAGAAACCTGTGAAACCCATAAAGGCAACAGGTTTCTGCTAATAACCAAGAAAAATTATCTTTCACAATTGGTGCAGAATCCAACCAGAGGAGCAGCACTTTTAGACCTAATACTATCTAATAGACCTGACAGAATAACAAATCTGCAGGTGGTTGGGCATTTAGGAAATAGCGACCACAATATTGTGCAGTTTCACCTGTCTTTCACTAGGGGGACTTGTCAGGGAGTCACAAAAACACTGAACTTTAGGAAGGCAAAGTTTGAACAGCTTAGAGATGCCCTTAATCTGGTAGACTGGGACAATATCCTCAGAAATGAGAATACAGATAATAAATGGGAAATGTTTAAGAACATCCTAAATAGGCAGTGTAAGCGGTTTATATCTTGTGGGAATAAAAGGACTAGAAATAGGAAAAACCCAATGTGGCTAAACAAAGAAGTAAGACAGGCAATTAACAGTAAAAAGAAAGCATTTGCACTACTAAAGCAGGATGGCACCATTGAAGCTCTAAAAAACTATAGGGAGAAAAATACTTTATCTAAAAAACTAATTAAAGCTGCCAAAAAGGAAACAGAGAAGCACATTGCTAAGGAGAGTAAAACTAATCCCAAACTGTTCTTCAACTATATCAATAGTAAAAGAATAAAAACTGAAAATGTAGGCCCCTTAAAAAATAGTGAGGAAAGAATGGTTGTAGATGACGAGGAAAAAGCTAACATATTAAACACCTTCTTCTCCACGGTATTCACGGTGGAAAATGAAATGCTAGGTGAAATCCCAAGAAACAATGAAAACCCTATATTACGGGTCACCAATCTAACCCAAGAAGAGGTGCGAAACCGGCTAAATAAGATTAAAATAGATAAATCTCCGGGTCCGGATGGCATACACCCACGAGTACTAAGAGAACTAAGTAATGTAATAGATAAACCATTATTTCTTATTTTTAGGGACTCTATAGCGACAGGATCTGTTCCGCAGGACTGGCGCATAGCAAATGTGGTGCCAATATTCAAAAAGGGCTCTAAAAGTGAACCTGGAAATTATAGGCCAGTAAGTCTAACCTCTATTGTTGGTAAAATATTTGAAGGGTTTCTGAGGGATGTTATTCTGGATTATCTCAATGAGAATAACTGTTTAACTCCATATCAGCATGGGTTTATGAGAAATCGCTCCTGTCAAACCAATCTAATCAGTTTTTATGAAGAGGTAAGCTATAGGCTGGACCACGGTGAGTCATTGGACGTGGTATATCTCGATTTTTCCAAAGCGTTTGATACCGTGCCGCACAAGAGGTTGGTACACAAAATGAGAATGCTTGGTCTGGGGGAAAATGTGTGTAAATGGGTTAGTAACTGGCTTAGTGATAGAAAGCAGAGGGTGGTTATAAATGGTATAGTCTCTAACTGGGTCGCTGTGACCAGTGGGGACCGCAGGGGTCGGTATTGGGACCTGTTCTCTTCAACATATTCATTAATGATCTGGTAGAAGGTTTACACAGTAAAATATCGATATTTGCAGATGATACAAAACTATGTAAAGCAGTTAATACAAGAGAAGATAGTATTCTGCTACAGATGGATCTGGATAAGTTGGAAACTTGGGCTGAAAGGTGGCAGATGAGGTTTAACAATGATAAATGTAAGGTTATACACATGGGAAGAGGGAATCAATATCACCATTACACACTGAATGGGAAACCACTGGGTAAATCTGACAGGGAGAAGGACTTGGGGATCCTAGTTAATGATAAACTTACCTGGAGCAGCCAGTGCCAGGCAGCAGCTGCCAAGGCAAACAGGATCATGGGGTGCATTAAAAGAGGTCTGGATACACATGATGAGAGCATTATACTGCCTCTGTACAAATCCCTAGTTAGACCGCACATGGAGTACTGTGTCCAGTTTTGGGCACCGGTGCTCAGGAAGGATATAATGGAACTAGAGAGAGTACAAAGGAGGGCAACAAAATTAATAAAGGGGATGGGAGAACTACAATACCCAGATAGATTAGCGAAATTAGGATTATTTAGTCTAGAAAAAAGACGACTGAGGGGTGATCTAATAACCATGTATAAGTATATAAGGGGACAATACAAATATCTCGCTGAGGATCTGTTTATACCAAGGAAGGTGACGGGCACAAGGGGGCATTCTTTGCGTCTGGAGGAGAGAAGGTTTTCCCACCAACATAGAAGAGGATTCTTTACTGTTAGGGCAGTGAGAATCTGGAATTGCTTGCCTGAGGAGGTGGTGATGGCGAACTCAGTCGAGGGGTTCAAGAGAGGCCTGGATGTCTTCCTGGAGCAGAACAATATTGTATCATACAATTATTAGGTTCTGTAGAAGGACGTAGATCTGGGGATTTATTATGATGGAATATAGGCTGAACTGGATGGACAAATGTCTTTTTTCGGCCTATGTTACTATTTTACCTCCACAGATATTATTACTGCCCGCCACAGGGCCACACTCCAGACCATGCCCACTCTCGCCCCCTCTGCTACAGCGACCTGCGCCATACGACTTGTACTCTCCCCGCTCCCTCGCACCGGACCCACTGCAGGTCCCGGGCCGGGGTGGGTAGTGGGCTCAACACAGCGGGATCGGGGGGTCCCAGGAAGGGGGACAAACACCAACCTCTCCTCCGATGTTTTCTTCCTTTTTTCCTTTTCTTTTTCCCCCTCCTGGTTGCCTCGTCCCCGCAGACCTCATCCCCAAACTTCAGGTGGGCATAATTTACTGGGGACTCTAGCTGACGGATCTGCTGCAAGACGAGGCAACCCCCACTACTGCTGTTATCGCAGCTGCTATCATCAGCATCACCCCCGTCATCCTCTGAAATACTATTGTCTAATGGGAGTGGGACCTGCACTGGATCTATCCCGCTGTGTGTGGCCTGGAGATCACTTACCAAGCCCCCAGGTGGGTACAGTGCCTCCTCCATCTCCTCATGGTCCACCTCCTCCACCTGGGTCGGACGACGAGACCCCTCTGGCTCCTTTGCAGCAGCCATGTTGTGGAATCGGTCCTTATCTTCTAGCTTTTCCCGGAAGGGCCCGCTGTTGTTCAATATCGCGGCTCTCCGGGCTTCCATGCCCTCAATGCAGATCCCCAGGCTGGACATCCTGGCTGTTAGGGCAGACTTCTCTGTGCGGGAGGCTCTGTCTGCAGCTTGCCTCACCTCCTTCATCTCCTCAGGGTCTTCCCGGCCTCCTCATCCTCGCTGAGGTACGCATGGACGTGGGACCCATAGCTGGTAACTGGCTCCCGTGCGGCCCTAGTGCCCCAATTCTTCGGCACCGCCGCACCTCTGCAAGTACTACGCTCACCTCCGGGAGGAGACACCGCAGTGGCCCTTGCCTCAGTCTTAGGGGCTTTGCAGCCCTCCTGGGTCTTCCTGGGCTCCTCCATGTTTTGGGCCTTGCTTGACCCTCTTTGCCGGTAGCAATGAGCTCCCACCCCTCGCCGGCTTAGACTGAGGGGTGGGAGACGGGGATTCAGCCCCACAGTTCATCCACTACACCCCTCTCTTTTCTGGGTCAGGGAGGGGGGGAATTCCTGGGTGTAATAAAAAAAACCTGGTGACTCTCCTGGAGCAACAAACCAGCACCTTCCTCCGCAGACTACAGGCTCCTAGTGGTGGCTGCAGAATCGTATGCTCATGTATGAATATGAAGCGCCCTATAGTGGAGGTTTCCATGTGAAGGATTTAGCAACGCTTAGCAGTAAATCGCGCAGCATAAAGCTTTCTTTCTGAGACTCCGACTGGGTCCATATCCCCCAGAGTAGAACTGCTCAGATGCCTCCAGGGCAGATACAAACGGACCAGTCACCAAAATACTGGACATGGAGAGCAGCTTCTGATGGCTGCACTTACTTACCAAGCCATCCCTGCTGCGGCCCTGCCCCGGTAATCACCCCACACACAGGGGTTGCTTTCCCTCACAATCCACAACACAGAAGGTTTCAAATAATTCTCTTTATACAAGAAAGTCTACAATTAAAAACCAGCCCCCCGGGTGTCCCCATGTATGCACCAGCCCCTGAAAAAAAGGGGTGGCGGGGAGCAGAGTCTGTGGCATCACTCTTCCCCCGCGATCCGTGTCCTAGAGGTAGAGAGGAAGGAGCTCTGCACGGCCCGTCCTCATTACTGGGGTGTACAGTCTCTGTCTGCAGCCGGAGGGAGTAAGGCAGAGGGGGAGGTGATGAGGGGGCACAGGACCATCAGCAGAGGGGGTCACGGGGGCTCGTCGTCACCACAGCCGATGCTGGTGAAGATTGCGACTTAGAACAGAGCGGACATCAGCCGTGAACCTGGCAGGGAAAAAAAGGAGTCAGTCTGACCTCAGTAGCGCCATTCCCACACAAAAAAGGAGTCAGTCTGACCTCAGTAGCCCCATTCCCACGCACGTCACAGACTCCACGGATCGCAGCCTCCCCCTCACAGCATACGCCACTGGTCCAGACACCAACCACACGTTATAGCCTCCCCCTCACAGCACACGTCACTGGTCCAGACACTAACCACACGTTATAGCCTCCCCCTCACAGCATACGCCACTGGTCCAGACACTAACCACACGTTATAGCCTTCCCCTCACAGCATACGCCACTGGTCCAGACACTAACCACACGTTATAGCCTCCCCCTCACAGCATACGCCACTGGTCCAGACACTAACCACACGTTATAGCCTTCCCCTCACAGCATACGCCACTGGTCCAGACACTAACCACACGTTATAGCCTTCCCCTCACAGCATACGCCACTGGTCCAGACACCAACCACACGTTATAGCCTCCCCCTCACAGCACACGTCACTGGTCCAGACACTAACCACACGTTATAGCCTCCCCCTCACAGCATACGCCACTGGTCCAGACACTAACCACACGTTATAGCCTTCCCCTCACAGCATACGCCACTGGTCCAGACACTAACCACACGTTATAGCCTCCCCCTCACAGCATACGCCACTGGTCCAGACACTAACCACACGTTATAGCCTTCCCCTCACAGCATACGCCACTGGTCCAGACACTAACCACACGTTATAGCCTCCCCCTCACAGCATACGCCACTGGTCCAGACACTAACCACACGTTATAGCCTTCCCCTCACAGCATACGCCACTGGTCCAGACACTAACCACACGTTATAGCCTTCCCCTCACAGCATACGCCACTGGTCCAGACACTAACCACACGTTATAGCCTTCCCACTCACAGCATACGCCACTAACCAGACACTAACCACACGTTATAGCCTTCCCCTCACAGCATACGTCACTGGCCCAGACACCAACCACACGTTATAGCCTTCCCCTCACAGCATACGTCACTGGCCCAGACACTAACCACATGTTATAGCCTCCTCCTCACAGCATACGTCACTGGCCCAGACACCAACCACACGTTATAGCCTCCCCCTCACAGCACAAGCCACTGGTCCAGACACCAACCACACGTTATAGCCTTCCCCTCACAGCATACGTCACTGGTCCAGACACCAACCACACGTTCTAGCCTCCCCCTCACAGCATACGCCACTGGTCCAGACACTAACCACACGTTATAGCCTCCCCCTCACAGCATACGCCACTGGTCCAGACACTAACCACACGTTATAGCCTCCCCCTCACAGCACACGTCACTGGTCCAGACACCAACCACACGTTATAGCCTCCCCCTCACAGCATACGCCACTGGTCCAGACACTAACCACACATTATAGCCTTCCCCTCACAGCATACGTCACTGGTCCAGACACTAACCACACGTTATAGCCTCCCCCTCAAAGCATACGTCACTGGCCCAGACACCAACCACACGTTATAGCCTCCCCCTCACAGCACAAGCCACTGGTCCAGACACCAACCACACGTTATAGCCTTCCCCTCACAGCATACGTCACTGGCCCAGACACCAACCACACGTTATAGCCTTCCCCTCACAGCATACGTCACTGGCCCAGACACCAACCACACGTTATAGCCTCCTCCTCACAGCATACGTCACTGGTCCAGACACTAACCACACGTTATAGCCTCCCCCTCACAGCATACGCCACTGGTCCAGACACTAACCACACGTTATAGCCTCCCCCTCACAGCATACGTCACTGGCCCAGACACTAACCACATGTTATAGCCTCCCCCCCTCACAGCATACGTCACTGGTCCAGACACCAAGCACACGTTATAGCCTCCCCTAACAGCATACGTCACTGGCCCAGACACTAACCACACGTTATACCCTTCCCCTCACAGCATACGTCACTGGTCCAGACACCAAGCACACGTTATAGCCTCCCCCTCACAGCATACGTCACTGGCCCAGACACCAACCACACGTTATACCCTTCCCACTCACAGCATACGTCACTGGCCCAGACACTAACCACACGTTATAGCCTCCCCCTCACAGCATACGTCACTGGTCCAGACACCAACCACACGTTATAGCCTTCCCCTCAAAGCATACGTCACTGGCCCAGACACCAACCACACGTTATACCCTTCCCACTCACAGCATACGTGACTGGTCCAGACACTAACCACACGTTATAGCCTCCCCCTCACAGCATACGTCACTGGCCCAGACACCAACCACACGTTATAGCCTCCCCCTAACAGCATACGTCACTGGCCCAGACACCAACCACACGTTATACACTTCCCCTCACAGCATACGTCACTGGTCCAGACACCAAGCACACGTTATAGCCTCCCCCTAACAGCATACGTCACTGGCCCAGACACTAACCACACGTTATAGCCTCCCCCTCACAGCATACGCCACTGGCCCAGACACTAACCACACGTTATAGCCTCCCCCTCACAGCATACGCCACTGGCCCAGACACCAACCACACGTTATAGCCTCCCCCTCACAGCATACGTCACTGGTCCAGACACCAAGCACACGTTATAGCCTCCCCCTCACAGCATACGTCACTGGTCCAGACACCAACCACACGTTATAGCCTCCCTCTCACAGCATACGTCACTGGCCCAGACACCAATCACACGTTATACCCTTCCCAGTCACAGCATACGTCACTGGCTAGACACCAACCACACGTTATACACTTCCCCTCACAGCATACGTCACTGGTCCAGACACCAAGCACACGTTATAGCCTCCCCCTAACAGCATACGTCACTGGCCCAGACACTAACCACACGTTATAGCCTCCCCCTCACAGCATACGCCACTGGCCCAGACACCAACCACACGTTATAGCCTCCCCCTCACAGCATACGTCACTGGTCCAGACACCAAGCACACGTTATAGCCTTCCCCTCACAGCATACGTCACTGGTCCAGACACCAAGCACACGTTATAGCCTCCCCCTCACAGCATACGTCACTGGTCCAGACACCAAGCACACGTTATAGCCTCCCCCTCACAGCATACGTCACTGGCCCAGACACTAACCACACGTTATAGCCTCCCCCTCACAGCATACGTCACTGGTCCAGACACCAACCACACGTTATAGCCTTCCCCTCAAAGCATACGTCACTGGCCCAGACACCAACCACACGTTATAACCTTCCCCTCACAGCATACGTCACTGGTCCAGACACCAACCACACGTTATAGCCTTCCCCTCACAGCATACATCACTGGCCCAGACACCAACCACACGTTATAGCCTCCCCCTCACAGCACACGTCACTGGTCCAGACACCAACCACACGTTATAGCCTTCCCCTCACAGCATACGTCACTGGTCCAGACACCAACCACACGTTATAGCCTTCCCCTCACAGCATACGTCACTGGCCCAGACACCAACCACACGTTATAGCCTTCCCCTCAAAGCATACGTCACTGGCCCAGACACCAACCACACGTTATAGCCTTCCCCTCACAGCATACGTCACTGGCTAGACACCAACCACACGTTATAGCCTCCCCCTCACAGCATACGTCACTGGTCCAGAAACCAACCACACGTTATAGCCTTCCCCTCACAGCATACGTCACTGGTCCAGACACCAACCACACGTTATAGCCTTCCCCTCACAGCATACGTCACTGGCCCAGACACCAACCACACGTTATAGCCTTCCCCTCACAGCACACGTCACTGGCCCAGACACCAACCACACGTTATACCCTCCCCCTCACAGCACAAGCCACTGGTCCAGACACCAACCACACGTTATAGCCTTCCCCTCACAGCATACGTCACTGGCTAGACACCAACCACACGTTATAGCCTTCCCCTCAAAGCATACGTCACTGGTCCAGACACCAACCACACGTTATAGCCCTCCCCTCACAGCATACGTCACTGGCCCAGACACCAACCACACGTTATAGCCTTCCCCTCACAGCATACGTCACTGGCCCAGACACCAACCACACGTTATAGCCTTCCCCTCACAGCATACGTCACTGGCTAGACACCAACCACACGTTATAGCCTTCCCCTCAAAGCATACGTCACTGGCCCAGACACCAACCACACGTTATAGCCTTCCCCTCACAGCATACATCACTGGCCCAGACACCAACCACAAGTTATAGCCTTCCCCCTCACAGCATACGTCACTGGCTAGACACCAACCACACGTTATAGCCTTCCCCTCACAGCATACGTCACTGGCCCAGACACCAACCACACGTTATAGCCTTCCCCTCACAGCATACGTCACTGGCCCAGACACCAACCACACGTTATAGCCTACCTCTAACAGCATACGTCACTGGCCCAGACACTAACCACACGTTATACCCTTCCCCTCACAGCATACGTCACTGGTCCAGACACCAAGCACACGTTATAGCCTTCCCCTCACAGCATACGTCACTGGCCCAGACACCAACCACACGTTATAGCCTCCCCCTCACAGCATACGTCACTGGCCCAGACACCAACCACACGTTATAGCCTCCCCCTCACAGCATACGTCACTGGCCCAGACACCAACCACACGTTATACCCTTCCCCTCACAGCATACGTCACTGGCCCAGACACCAACCACACGTTATAGCCTCCCCCTCACAGCATACGTCACTGGTCCAGACACCAACCACACGTTATAGCCTTCCCCTCAAAGCATACGTCACTGGCCCAGACACCAACCACACGTTATAGCCTTCCCCTCACAGCATACGTCACTGGTCCAGACACCAACCACACGTTATACCCTTCCCACTCACAGCATACGTCACTGGTCCAGACACCAACCACACGTTATAGCCTCCCCCTCACAGCATACGTCACTGGTCCAGACACTAACCACACGTTATAGCCTTCCCCTCACAGCATACGTCACTGGCCCAGACACCAACCACACGTTATAGCCTTCCCCTCACAGCATACCTCACTGGCCCAGACACCAACCACACGTTATACCCTTCCCCTCCACAGCATACGTCACTGGCCCAGACACCAACCACACGTTATAGCCTCCCCCTCACAGCATACGTCACTGGCCCAGACACCAACCACACGTTATAGCCTCCCCCTCACAGCACACGTCACTGGCCCAGACACCAACCACACGCTATACCCTTCCCCTCACCGCACAGGTCACTGGTCCAGACACCAACCACACGTTATAGCCTCCCCCTCACAGCATACGTCACTGGTCTAGACACCAACCACACGTTATAGCCTCCCCCTCACAGCATACGTCACTGGTCCAGACACCAACCACACGTTATAGCCTTCCCCTCACAGCATACGTCACTGGCCCAGACACCAACCACACGTTATAGCCTCCCCCTCACAGCATACGTCACTGGTCCAGACACCAAGCACACGTTATAGCCTTCCCCTCACAGCATACGTCACTGGTCCAGACACTAACCACACGTTATAGCCTCCCCCTCACAGCATACGTCACTGGTCCAGACACCAACCACACGTTATAGCCTTCCCCTCACAGCATACGTCACTGGTCCAGACACCAACCACACGTTATAGCCTTCCCCTCACAGCATACGTCACTGGCCCAGACACCAACCACACGTTATAGCCTCCCCCTCACAGCATACGTCACTGGCCCAGACACTAACCACACGTTATAGCCTCCCCCTCACAGCATACGTCACTGGTCCAGACACCAACCACACTTTATAGCTTTCCCCTCACAGCATACGTCACTGGTCCAGACACCA
Organism: Ranitomeya imitator; assembly: GCF_032444005.1. Classification (NCBI taxonomy): domain Eukaryota; kingdom Metazoa; phylum Chordata; class Amphibia; order Anura; family Dendrobatidae; genus Ranitomeya; species Ranitomeya imitator. The sequence continues at coordinate 723,475,296 of NC_091285.1, forward strand.
ACCACACGTTATAGCCTTCCCCTCCCTCACAGCATACGTCACTGGTCCAGACACCAACCACACGTTATAGCCTCCCCCTCACAGCATACGTCACTGGTCCAGACACCAACCACACGTTATAGCCTTCCCCTCACAGCATACGTCACTGGCCCAGACACCAACCACACGTTATAGCCTCCCCCTCACAGCATACGTCACTGGTCCAGACACCAACCACACGTTCTAGCCTCCCCCTCACAGCATACGTCACTGGCCCAGATACCAACCACACGTTATAGCCTCCCCCTCACAGCATACGTCACTGGTCCAGACACCAACCACACGTTATAGCCTCCCCCTCACAGCATACGTCACTGGTCCAGACACCAACCACACGTTATAGCCTTCCCCTCACAGCATACGTCACTGGCCCAGATACCAACCACACGTTATACCCTTCCCCTCACAGCATACGTCACTGGTCCAGACACCAACCACACGTTATAGCCTTCCCCTCACAGCATACGTCACTGGTCCAGACACCAAGCACACGTTATAGCCTCCCCCTCACAGCATACGTCACTGGTCCAGACACCAAGCACACGTTATAGCCTTCCCCTCACAGCATACGTCACTGGCCCAGACACCAACCACACGTTATAGCCTCCCCCTCACAGCATACGTCACTGGTCCAGACACCAACCACACGTTATACCCTCCCCCTCACAGCACACGTCACAGGCCCAGACACCAACCACACGTTATAGCCTCCCCCTCACAGCATACGTCACTGGTCCAGACACCAACCACACGTTATAGCCTCCCCCTCACAGCATACGTCACTGGTCCAGACACCAACCACACGTTATACCCTCCCCCTCACAGCACAAACCACTGGTCCAGACACCAAGCACACGTTATACCCTCCCCCTCACAGCATACGTCACTGGTCCAGACACCAACCACACGTTATACCCTCCCCCTCACAGCACACGTCACAGGCCCAGACACCAACCACACGTTATAGCCTCCCCCTCACAGCATACGTCACTGGTCCAGACACCAACCACACGTTATACCCTCCCCCTCACAGCATACGTCACTGGCCCAGACACCAACCACACGTTATAGCCTTCCCCTCACAGCATACGTCACTGGCCCAGATACCAACCACACGTTATAGCCTCCCCCTCACAGCATACGTCACTGGTCCAGACACCAAGCACACGTTATAGCCTTCCTCTCACAGCATACGTCACTGGCCCAGACACCAACCACACGTTATAGCCTTCCCCTCACAGCATACGTCACTGGTCCAGACACCAACCACACGTTATAGCATCCCGCTCACAGCATACGTCACTGGTCCAGACACCAACCACACGTTATACCCTCCCCCTCACAGCACACGTCACAGGCCCAGACACCAACCACACGTTATAGCCTCCGCCTCACAGCATACGTCACTGGTCCAGACACCAACCACACGTTATACCCTCCCCCTCACAGCACACGTCACAGGCCCAGACACCAACCACACGTTATACCCTCCCCCTCACAGCACACGTCACAGGCCCAGACACCAACCACACGTTATAGCCTTCCCCTCACAGCACAAACCACTGGTCCAGACACCAAGCACACGTTATACCCTCCCCCTCACAGCATACCTCACTGGTCCAGACACCAACCACACGTTATACCCTCCCCCTCACAGCATACGACACTGGCCCAGACACTAACCACATGTTATAGCCTTCCCCTCACAGCATACGTCACTGGTCCAGACACCAACCACACGTTATACCCTCCCCCTCACAGCACACGTCACTGGTCCAGACACCAACCACACGTTATAGCCTCCCCCTCACAGCATACGACACTGGCCCAGACACCAACCACACGTTATAGCCTCCCCCTCACAGCATGCGTCACTGGTCCAGACACCAACCACATGTTATAGCCTCCTCCCTCCCCATGCATCACTGGCCCAGACACCAACCACACATCATAGCCTCCCCCTCTCATCACAGCCTTCCCCTCATCACAGCCCCCACAGGTCACAGCCTCCCCCTACCCCACGCATCACTGTCCCAGACACCAACCATGCGTCACAGCCTTCCCCTCACAGCACACGTCACAACTTTACCCTCACTGCACGTCACTGGCCCAGACACCAACCACACATCACAGCCTTCCCCTGCCCCACGTGTCAGAGTTCAACTCTTTCCCTCACAGAACGCTTCATCAACCACGTGTCACAGCCTCGGGCTTCACCGCACCCACCTTAAGGCATCCAGCATGGGAAGCAGATTCAGAAGAGCCGTGTCGCTGGGATCACTAAACCATGACTTGATTGGAATCGCATTATCTACAAGAGACAGAAGAATAATGGCTCAGTGGTCGGCAGCGTGCCAGGGGAGACGACCGGACGAGAGCTCCGTGGTCGGCAGAGTGCCAGGGGAGACGACCGGACGAGAGCTCCGTGGTCGGCAGCGTGCCAGGGGAGACGACCGGACGAGAGCTCCGTGGTCGGCAGAGTGCCAGGGGAGACGACCGGACGAGAGCTCCGTGGTCGGCAGAGTGCCAGGGCAGATGACCGGACGAGAGCTCCGTGGTCGGCAGAGTGCCAGGGGAGACGATCGGACGAGAGCTCCGTGGTCGGCAGCGTGCCAGGGGAGACGACCGGACGTGAGCTCCGTGGTCGGCAGCGTGCCAGGAGAGACGACCGGACGAGAGCTCCGTGGTCGGCAGCGTGCCAGGGGAGACGACCGGACGAGAGCTCTGTGGTCGGCAGTGTGCCAGGGGAGACGACCGGACGTGAGCTCCGTGGTCGGCAGCGTGCCAGGGGAGACGACCGGACGTGAGCTCCGTGGTCGGCAGCGTGCCAGGTGAGACGACAGGATGCGAGCTCCGTGGTTGGCAGCGTATGTGACATGACGGGATATGGATATGTGGGTACACATACTGATCTCGGTACCTGGATGACTGCGGTACGCTCCCGGAGAGTTGTCCAAAATCACAACACTTGACAGGTCAGATGACCGGACGAGAGCTCCGTGGTCGGCAGAGTGCCAGGGGAGACGACCGGACGAGAGCTCCGTGGTCGGCAGCGTGCCAGGGGAGACGACCGGACGAGAGCTCCGTGGTCGGCAGCGTGCCAGGGGAGACGACCGGACGAGAGCTCCGTGGTCGGCAGTGTGCCAGGGGAGACGACCGGACGTGAGCTCCGTGGTCGGCAGCGTGCCAGGGGAGACGACCGGACGTGAGCTCCGTGGTCGGCAGCGTGCCAGGGGAGACGACGCGAGCTCAGTGGGTGGCAGCGTGCCAGGTGAGACGACAGGATGCGAGCTCCGTGGTTGGCAGCGTATGTGACATGACGGGATATGGATATGTGGGTACACATACTGATCTCGGTACCTGGATGACTGCGGTACGCTCCCTGAGAGTTGTCCAAAATCACAACACTTGACAGGTCAGATGACCGGACGAGAGCTCCGTGGTCGGCAGAGTGCCAGGGGAGACGACCGGACGAGAGCTCCGTGGTCGGCAGCGTGCCAGGGGAGACGACCGGACGTGAGCTCCGTGGTCGGCAGCGTGCCAGGGGAGACGACCGGACGAGAGCTCCGTGGTCGGCAGCGTGCCAGGGGAGACGACCGGACGAGAGCTCCGTGGTCGGCAGCGTGCCAGGGGAGACGACCGGACGAGAGCTCCGTGGTCGGCAGCGTGCCAGGGGAGACGACCGGACGTGAGCTCCGTGGTCGGCAGCGTGCCAGGGGAGACGACGCGAGCTCAGTGGGTGGCAGCGTGCCAGGTGAGACGACAGGATGCGAGCTCCATGGTTGGCAGCGTATGTGACATGACGGGATATGGATATGTGGGTACACATACTGATCTCGGTACCTGGATGACTGCGGTACGCTCCCGGAGAGTTGTCCAAAATCACAACACTTGACAGGTCACTGTGCACCACAGAGAGGTCTTTAATATAACTGCCCAGCTCCAGCGTGCAATGCTGAGGAGAGAGACAGAAATTACTCACTGATCCGGGAGAGGCGGGCGGAGACTAAGCGGGAGAGGCGGGCGGAGACTGAGCGGGAGAGGCGGGCGGAGACTAAGCGGGAGAGGCGGGCGGAGACTAAGCGGGAGAGGCGGGCGGAGACTAAGCGGGAGAGGCGGCCGGAGACTAAGCGGGAGAGGCGGCCGGAGACTAAGCGGGAGAGGCGGCCGGAGACTAAGCGGGAGAGGCGGCCGGAGACTAAGCGGGAGAGGCGGCCGGAGACTAAGCGGGAGAGGCGGCCGGAGACTAAGCGGGAGAGGCGGCCGGAGACTAAGCGGGAGAGGCGGCCGGAGACTAAGCGGGAGAGGCGGCCGGAGACTAAGCGGGAGAGGCGGCCGGAGACTAAGCGGGAGAGGCGGCCGGAGACTAAGCGGGAGAGGCGGCCAAAGACTAAGCGGGAGAGGCGGCCGGAGACTAAGCGGGAGAGGCGGCCGGAGACTAAGCGGGAGAGGCGGCCGGAGACTAAGCGGGAGAGGCGGCCGGAGACTAAGCGGGAGAGGCGGCCGGAGACTAAGCGGGAGAGGCGGCCGGAGACTAAGCGGGAGAGGCGGCCGGAGACTAAGCGGGAGAGGCGGCCGGAGACTAAGCGGGAGAGGCGGCCGGAGACTAAGCGGGAGAGGCGGCCGGAGACTAAGCGGGAGAGGCGGCCGGAGACTAAGCGGGAGAGGCGGCCGGAGACTAAGCGGGAGAGGCGGCCGGAGACTAAGCGGGAGAGGCGGCCGGAGACTAAGCGGGAGAGGCGGCCGGAGACTAAGCGGGAGAGGCAGCCGGGGACAAAGCGGGGGAGGCAGCCGGAGACTAAGCGGGAGAGGCAGCCGGGGACTAAGCAGGAGAGCCAACCGAAGACTAAGCGGGAGAGGCAGCCGGGGACTAAGCAGGAGAGCCAACCGAAGACTAAGCGGGAGAGGCAGCCGGAGACTAAGCGGGAGAGGCAGCCGGGGACAAAGCGGGGGAGGCAGCCGGAGACTAAGCGGGAGAGGCAGCCGGGGACTAAGCAGGAGAGCCAACCGAAGACTAAGCGGGAGAGTCAGCCGGGGACTTATCAGGAGAGCCAACCGAAGACTAAGCGGGAGAGGCAGCCGGGGACAAAGCGGGGGAGGCAGCCGGAGACTAAGCGGGAGAGGCAGCCGGAGACTAAGCGGGAGAGGCAGCCAAAAGAAAAAGAAGAGACAGAGGAGCCCACTGAGTTTACACCCTGGAGGGCTGTTAGTGGAGGTCTACAAGAGTAGCCGAGTTACTGAGAAGAGGAAGGCGCGGTGTTGTTGGCTTCTTCCGTTGTAGGGTCAATGCTGAGATTCCTCCAGAATATTAGGATAAATCCCAGCTGGCGGTGGAGGGTGGCAGCTTTGCTGCTAGTGATGAAGACCCCCCTCTATTACTATATATCACAGCTGGTGGTGGTGGGGGGACAGTAGTGGGGTCAGTGATGATGATCCCCCCGGACTATCACTACATATCTCAGCTGGTCTAGGGGAGGGGGTACAATCACAGACCCCCAGACTGTTATGAGACACCACAGCTGGTGGCGGTGGGCAGTAGTGGGGTCAGTGATGACAATCTCCCACCTGGACTATTACCGCATACCCCAGCCGGTCCGCTTGTGTCTCACCTGTCTGTAGAAACGCCTCCTTAGGACGCCCCGGTTATTGTCCAGTTTTTCAGCCACTGCTGATCCGTAGATCTCCATACTGGCTGTGAATACCACAAGCTCGTACCACTGACTGACCTGCAGACAAGTCACCATTACTACTAGGCTTACAAGCTAAATATGAAACAAGGGTAAAGACAGGTTTACAAATGAAAAACCCCCCATAAAATGTATACTTTATTAAATAACAAGAAAAATGTACCCTCCGGAAAAAGTAGCCTAAAAAGTGGGTAGGTGAGAAAAGACTTATTGAACGGGAGATATACTCCCCAGATAAGACTAGATCAATAAAGATCTTAAGGTACCGTCACACTGGACGATATCGCTAGCGATCCGTGACGTTGCAGCGTCCTGGCTAGCGATATCGTCCAGTGTGACACGCAGCAGCGATCAGGATCCTGCTGTGACATCGTTGGTCGCTGCAGAAAGTCCAGAACTTTATTTCGTCACTGGACTCCCGCTGACATCGCTGAATCGGTGTGTGTGACGCCTATCCAGCGATGTCTTCACTGGTAACCAGGGTAAACATCGGGTTACTAAGCGCAGGGCCGCGCTTAGTAACCCGATGTTTACCCTGGTTACCATCGTAAAAGTAAAAAAAACAAACACTACATACTTACCTTCCGTGTCTGTCCCCGGCGCTCTGCTTCTCTGCACTGGATGTGAGCGCCGGCCAGCCGGAAAGCAGAGCGGTGATGTCACCGCTCTGCTTTCCGGCCGCTGTGCTTACACAGTGCAGAGAAGCAGAGCGCCGGGGACAGACAGCGGAAGGTAAGTATGTAGTGTTTGTTTTTTTTACTTTTACGATGGTAACCAGGGTAAACATCGGGTTACTAAGCGCGGCCCTGCGCTTAGTTACCCTGGTTACCGGCATCGTTGGTCGCTGGAGAGCGGTCTGTGTGACAGCTCTCCAGCGACCAAACAGCGACGCTGCAGCGATCCACATCGTTGTCTGTATCGCTGCAGCGTTGCTGAGTGTGACGGTACCTTTAGTCAGAAAACCCTCAATAAGCAATTAGAGGTGTCCCCACCCACATGTGGTAGTACCAGTGATAATACGCAGTTATCTAGATGTGCAGATGTCCCTAAACACTATACCACACCTGTATATACATACGCCTACCTAGATGCCGAGGTTGTCACCCTAAGGGATACGAGAATGGCGCCCCGCTCGTACGATGGCGGTCCCTGATGTAATTACACACTATAAGGAGACCGTCAGTAATAGGCGGCAGGTGGCGGTAATAACCTGTGATGGCGAATCGTGTGCTAATATAACATAGGGCCACCCACAATGTGATGTGAGTAAAGAGACAGATACTAAAGAACTGTGCACACAGATGTATATACACAGGGAAATAAATAGTTTAGGACTCTGCAACATCATAATGACTTCAATATGGCACCAGGAAAAGTCATTACAGCCGGTGCTGCTCCGATGAAACAGGTTTGTAAGCACCAGATATGGAGATGAATACCACAATCCTCATTAATATTGCGTCACTAACCCCCAACTACAAGCACCTAAGTATATAACGTTTGTTCCTGCAGAAGATTTATATATTCGCAGTGTGGAATTTTATCCTCATCTGTTAGATGTCGGCAGTTGTGGGTCCTGATACACTGACTCCTCACATAGACCAACACACAGCTCCCGACGCGTTTCCCCCAGACACGGGTTCATCAGGAGAGGTGATACTGTCACCTGGAGGCCTGGTAGTTTCCGAATATCCTATTTTGGTCAAGATTGATCGATGACGTGTTCATCCTATGGACCGGCTCAATTGATGAATACAATCGGTTTATTGCATGTATCAATGAGAATGAAATCATTATGAGGTTCACGTCAGAGATACACAGGGACTCTATTAATTTTCTTGACCTTATCATCAGTAAGAATGGTAGGGGCAGGATCACCACCAGGACATTTAGAAAACCGACTTATGAAGAGGTAAGCTATAGGCTGGACCACGGTGAGTCATTGGACGTGGTATATCTCGATTTTTCCAAAGCGTTTGATACCGTGCCGCACAAGAGGTTGGTACACAAAATGAGAATGCTTGGTCTGGGGGAAAATGTGTGTAAATGGGTTAGTAACTGGCTTAGTGATAGAAAGCAGAGGGTGGTTATAAATGGTATAGTCTCTAACTGGGTCGCTGTGACCAGTGGGGTACCGCAGGGGTCAGTATTGGGACCTGTTCTCTTCAACATATTCATTAATGATCTGGTAGAAGGTTTACACAGTAAAATATCGATATTTGCAGATGATACAAAACTATGTAAAGCAGTTAATACAAGAGAAGATAGTATTCTGCTACAGATGGATCTGGATAAGTTGGAAACTTGGGCTGAAAGGTGGCAGATGAGGTTTAACAATGATAAATGTAAGGTTATACACATGGGAAGAAGGAATCAATATCACCATTACACACTGAACGGGAAACCACTGGGTAAATCTGACAGGGAGAAGGACTTGGGGATCCTAGTTAATGATAAACTTACCTGGAGCAGCCAGTGCCAGGCAGCAGCTGCCAAGGCAAACAGGATCATGGGGTGCATTAAAAGAGGTCTGGATACACATGATGAGAGCATTATACTGCCTCTGTACAAATCCCTAGTTAGACCGCACATGGAGTACTGTGTCCAGTTTTGGGCACCGGTGCTCAGGAAGGATATAATGGAACTAGAGAGAGTACAAAGGAGGGCAACAAAATTAATAAAGGGGATGGGAGAACTACAATACCCAGATAGATTAGCGAAATTAGGATTATTTAGTCTAGAAAAAAGACGACTGAGGGGCGATCTAATAACCATGTATAAGTATATAAGGGGACAATACAAATATCTCGCTGAGGATCTGTTTATACCAAGGAAGGTGACGGGCACAAGGGGGCATTCTTTGCGTCTGGAGGAGAGAAGGTTTTTCCACCAACATAGAAGAGGATTCTTTACTGTTAGGGCAGTGAGAATCTGGAATTGCTTGCCTGAGGAGGTGGTGATGGCGAACTCAGTCGAGGGGTTCAAGAGAGGCCTGGATGTCTTCCTGGAGCAGAACAATATTGTATCATACAATTATTAGGTTCTGTAGAAGGACGTAGATCTGGGGATTTATTATGATGGAATATAGGCTGAACTGGATGGACAAATGTCTTTTTTCGGCCTTACTAACTATGTTACTATGTTACTATGACTTCCACAAATGGGTCTCCTCAGATGGGATAGTTTTCACCCTGGCACCTTGCGTAGGGGTATCCCCAAAGGACAATTTTTGCGCATCAGGAGGAACTGTTCTGACAGTCACGAGTTCGTATCACAGGCTTATGATCTAAAGAATAGATTTTGCCAAAGGGGGTATCCGGAAGTGGTTTTGGATGGAGCATGGAGACATGCGGCAGGTTGTGTTCGGCATGATCTATTGCATCCGTCACCCAAAATGGATGAACCGGATGTCCCTAGGATCATCGGCATGTTTGATAATAAATCTAGCGTGGTACATAATATCCTTAAGAAACATTAGGGGATCCTTAGAGCTGATCCCGATTTGAAAGGCTTTATGTCTTCAACCCCTAAGATCACGTACAGGAAAGGAAGATCCGTCAAGGACCGGTTGGTCCACAGTCTGTATGATAAACCTAAACCTCCTGGCACATGTCTGGACCGCAAACCATGTGGTACCTTCAGGTGTGGTGACTGCAAATTCTGCCCGTGGGTGAGAAGGGAAAAGGTCGTTAGGGGCACCACGTCAGATAGGATCTACTCAGAGATTTTGCGAATTGCAAAACAGAAGGGGTAGTTTACATGGCGACATGCACCTGCCCACTCAATCACATTGGTAAAACCAAGAGGGAACTACGCAGACGGATTGGTGAACACCTCGGTGATCTAAAGCATAAGAGGGATACACCCGTAGCCAAACATGTCAGGATCGTTCATTCTAATGACACCAAAGCAGTGTCCTCCTGTGTCCGTGAGGTGGTGCGACGTAACCCACGCGGTGGGAATCTTGAGAAGCTTCTTCTCCAAAAAGAATGCCAATGGATATTTAAACTCCGAACCCTTGTGCCGGATGGCGTAAATGAGCAACAAAATTATTGCTGCTTCATAGGATTCAGTAGTCTCTTACCACTAGCCAGCGTTATGACTGGGTTATCCAGCTGTTACGGTCTATCCTTTATCTATTGTATATCTCGGATATATGTGTGAAATCTAATTATGGATACCTTGGATTTTGGAATAATTTATGGCTACATATATTTAATCTTCCTATGACCCCTCCTTGTAATCCTTGTGTACATATGTGCTTTGGGTGGTATTGTCGCACTCTAAATTTATAGTACTTTATACATTATTGTGTTTATAATTTAATACATCATTTATATTTGTTTTAATTATGGCCTTGGGGTGCGTTTTTCTGTTTACACCATCCGATGGTATATAGCAGTATTATGTGGCATTATACTCTGTGATCCTGTAACACTGCTCGCAGCCTAAGTTACATCGGCGCATGTGCTGTGACTTCAGTGCCTTCAGTATCTCACAGCTGTGGGGAGCATGATCAGTGATCCTGTAACGCTGCGAACAGCCTAAGTTACATCGGCGCATGCGCTGTGACTTCAGTGCCTTCAGTATCTCACAGCTGTGGGGAGCATGCGCAGTGATCCTGTAACGCTGCTCGCAGCCTAAGTTACATCGGCGCATGCGCTGTGACTTCAGTGCCTTCAGGATCTCACAGCTGTGGGGAGCATGCGCAGTGATCCTGTAACACTGCTCGCAGCCTAAGTTACATCGGCGCATGTGCTGTGACTTCAGTGCCTTCAGTATCTCACAGCTGTGGGGAGCATGCGCAGTGATCCTGTAACGCTGCTCGCAGCCTAAGCTACATCGGCGCATGCGCTGTGACTTCAGTGCCTCAGTATCTCACAGCCGTGGGGAGCATGCGCAGTGATCCTGTAACGCTGCGAACAGATTAAGTTACATCGGCGCATGCGCTGTGACTTCAGTGCCTTCAGTATCTCACAGCTGTAGGGAGCATGCACAGTGATCCTGTAACGCTGCGAACAGCCTAAGTTACATCGGCGCATGCGCTGTGACTTCAGTGCCTTCAGTATCTCACAGCTGTGGGGAGCATGCGCAGTGAGTCCTAAGTGATCTGACTTCAGTGTAATGGCGCCAGCTAGGATCATGTAGGCGCTGTGGGCAGACAAGCCTTTATGGGCGGATTAGCGCACACCAAACAGGAAGCAGTTTCTACATAGACCTGTTTAAGTGTCATGCAGTGTCTTTGGCGACGCATGCACAGTAGCATTTTGGCGCCCTTCTCTACTCCTCACCCTGGGTGTACCGGCGCATGCGCTAGGTTTTGTGATCTTGTTTCCACTGAGTATCGCACAGGCTTTGTGTGTTGGTCTATGTGAGGAGTCAGTGTATCAGGACCCACAACTGCCGACATCCAACAGATGAGGACAAAATTCCACACTGCGGATATATATATATTTTCTGCAGGAACAAACGTTATATACTTAGGTGCTTGTAGTTGGGGGTTAGTGACGCAATATTAATGAGGATTGTGGTACTCACCTTTATATCTGGTGCTTACAAACCTGTTTCATCGGAGCAGCACCGGCTGTAATGACTTTTCCTGGTGCCATATTGAAGTCATGAAGATGTTGCAGAGTCCTAAACTATTTATTTCCCTGTGTATATACATCTGTGTGCACAGTTCTTTAGTATCTGTCTCTTTACTCTCCTCACATTGTGGGTGGCCCTATGTTATATTAGCACACGATTCGCCATTACAGGTTATTACCGCCACCTGCCGCCTATTACTGACTGTCTCCTTATAGTGTGTAATTACATCAGGGACCGCCATCGTACGAGCGGGGCGCCATTCTCGTATCCCTTAGGGTGACAACCTCGGCATCTAGGTAGGCGTATGTATATACAGGTGTGGTATAGTGTTTAGGGAAATGGCACCTACATCTGCACATCTATATAACTAAGGTAATATTATCACTGGTACTACCACATGTGGGTGGGGAAACCTCTAATTGCTTATTGAGGGTTTTTTGACTAAGATCTTTAATGATCTGGTCTTATCTGGGGAGTATATCTCCCGTTCAATAAGTCTTTTCTGATCTACCCACTTATTAGGCTACTTTTTCCGGAGGGTACGTTTTTCTTGTTATTTAATAAAGTATACATTTTATGGTTTTTTTTTCTTTTGTAAACCCATTACTACCAGGGCAGAAAACATCATAATGGGGTCTCCAGACTGTACTCACCACTTCTAGGAAGAAGTCCACGTGTGGCCGCTTATGTACAAAGAACCTCACTGGATGTTTATCTATAACGACCTGTGAAGAGACGGGAGATGGTGAGTGCCGAGCGGGCGGGCGAACACCAGATGGGCGCTGAGCGGGCGGGCGAACACCAGATGGGCGCTGAGCGGGCAGGCGAACACCAGATGGGCGCCGAGCGGGCAGGCGAACACCAGATGGGCGCCGAGCGGGCAGGCGAACACCAGATGGGCGCCGAGCGGGCAGGCGAACACCAGATGGGCGCCGAGCGGGCAGGCGAACACCAGATGGGCGCCGAGCGGGCAGGCGAACACCAGATGGGCGCCGAGCGGGCAGGCGAACACCAGATGGGCACCGAGCGGGCAGGCGAACACCAGATGGGCGCCGAGCGGGCAGGCGAACACCAGATGGGCGCCGAGCGGGCAGGCGAACACCAGATGGGCGCCGAGCGGGCAGGCGAACACCAGATGGGCGCCGAGCGGGCAGGCGAACACCAGATGGGCGCCGAGCGGGCAGGCGAACACCAGCTGGGCGCCGAGCGGGCAGGCGAACACCAGCTGGGCGCCGAGCGGGCAGGCGAACACCAGATGGGCGCCGAGCGGGCAGGCGAACACCAGATGGGCGCCGAGCGGGCAGGCGAACACCAGATGGGCGCCGAGCGGGCGGGCGAACACCAGATGGGCGCCGAGCGGGCGGGCGAACACCAGATGGGCGCTGAGCGGGCGGGCGAACACCAGATGGGCGCCGAGCGGGCGGGCGAACACCAGATGGGCGCCGAGCGGGCAGGCGAACACCAGATGGGCGCCGAGCGGGCAGGCGAACACCAGATGGGCGCCGAGCGGGCAGGCGAACACCAGATGGGCGCCGAGCGGGCAGGCGAACACCAGATGGGCGCCGAGCGGGCAGGCGAACACCAGATGGGCGCCGAGCGGGCAGGCGAACACCAGATGGGCGCCGAGCGGGCAGGCGAACACCAGATGGGCGCCGAGCGGGCAGGCGAACACCAGATGGGCGCCGAGCGGGCAGGCGAACACCAGATGGGCGCCGAGCGGGCGGGCGAACACCAGATGGGCGCCGAGCGGGCAGGCGAACACCAGATGGGCGCCGAGCGGGCAGGCGAACACCAGATGGGCGCCGAGCGGGCAGGCGAACACCAGATGGGCGCCGAGCGGGCAGGCGAACACCAGATGGGCGCCGAGCGGGCAGGCGAACACCAGATGGGCGCCGAGCGGGCAGGCGAACACCAGATGGGCACCGAGCGGGCAGGCGAACACCAGATGGGCACCGAGCGGGCAGGCGAACACCAGATGGGCGCCGAGCGGGCAGGCGAACACCAGATGGGCGCCGAGCGGGCAGGCGAACACCAGATGGGCGCCGAGCGGGCAGGCGAACACCAGATGGGCGCCGAGCGGGCAGGCGAACACCAGATGGGCACCGAGCGGGCAGGCGAACACCAGATGGGCACCGAGCGGGCAGGCGAACACCAGATGGGCACCGAGCGGGCAGGCGAACACCAGATGGGCACCGAGCGGGCAGGCGAACACCAGATGGGCACCGAGCGGGCAGGCGAACACCAGATGGGCACCGAGCGGGCAGGCGAACACCAGATGGGCACCGAGCGGGCAGGCGAACACCAGATGGGCACCGAGCGGGCAGGCGAACACCAGATGGGCACCGAGAGGGCGGGCGAACACCAGATGGGCGGGAGAGAGCAGATGCGAGCAGGTGGACGGGCGCTGAGCATGTGCTGAGAGGGCAGGCGAACACCAGTGGGTGGTAGAGAGCAGATGCGAGCAGGCGGACAGGCGCTGAGCATGTGCTGAGCGGGCAGGCGAACACCAGTGAATGGCAGAGCGGAGATGCGAGCAGGCGGACGGGCGCTGAGCATGTGCCGAGAGGGCAGGCGAACACCAGTGAATGGCAGAGCGCAGATGCGAGCAGGCGGACGGGCGCTGAGCATGTGCTGAGAGGGCAGGCGAACACCAGTGGGTGGTAGAGCGCAGATGCGAGCAGGCGGACGGGCGCTGAGCATGTGCTGAGCGGGCAGGCGAACACCAGTGAATGGCAGAGCGCAGATGCGAGCAGGCGGACGGGCGCTGAGCATGTGCCGAGAGGGCAGGCGGGTGAGGCATCCACACAGGGGCAGCATACTACTCACCTTTAGTATAAAATCAGGGGGTGTCCCTGGACGGACAGTCGGTCGTAATACCCCATCATGATGAGAATGTATTAAGGTCTCATCTAAGTCCAAGACTAGGACCTTCTTCTTCACCTGGTCTGAAACACAAAGACAAGCAACTCAAAGCAGAGGCACTACAACACCCATCATGTACTAGACGTGAAGTTCATGCTGGGGTTTGTAGTGCAGAGAAAAAGGCTCACACAATTTTGCAGCCTAAATGTACAACATCGGGTAGAGGGATCAGTAATGTCCCCTCCAGGTAATCCGCAGCGCCAGAGCGCAGCCTATATGGTGCAGATACACATCCATACTTACTGAGGCGGTTCCTGGAGGAAGGAGAAAGAGGGAGGACGTCATATCTGACTGTCTGATACTGGATGACCTGAGGAGGAAAAGAAAGAAGAACATGAGGCAAGAAGAGGCAGGACAGAGTACGAACGAAAGAATCCCCGAGAAACAACCGGCACACAGGAAAGAACAAGAATCCAGACAATGTACACATTATACTGTAAAGGAGAGGAATATATGGGACAATCATGTCAGTACTCACCGCTCCGTATATACAAGGGGAGGACACTATATACTGTACAGAGTACAGGACAGAGTATGAACGAAAGAATCCCCGAGAAACAACCGGCACACAGGAAAGAACAAGTATCCAGACAATGTACACATTATACTGTAAAGGAGAGGAATATATGGGACAATCATGTCAGTACTCACCTCTCCGTATATACAAGGGGAGGACACTATATACTGTACAGAGTACAGGACAGAGTACGAACGAAAGAATCCCCGAGAAACAACCGGCACACAGGAAAGAACAAGAATCCAGACAATGTACACATTATACTGTAAAGGAGAGGAATATATGGGACAATCATGTCAGTACTCACCGCTCCGTATATACAAGGGGAGGACACTATATACTGTACAGAGTACAGGACAGGGTACGAACGAAAGAATCCCCGAGAAACAACCGGCACACAGGAAAGAACAAGTATCCAGACAATGTACACATTATACTGTAAAGGAGAGGAATATATGGGACAATCATGTCAGTACTCACCGCTCCGTATATACAAGGGGAGGACACTATATACTGTACAGAGTACAGGACAGAGTACGAACGAAAGAATCCCCGAGAAACAACCGGCACACAGGAAAGAACAAGTATCCAGACAATGTACACATTATACTGTAAAGGAGAGGAATATATGGGACAATCATGTCAGTACTCACCGCTCCGTATATACAAGGGGAGGACACTATATACTGCATATAATGTATACGGCAATCGTATGTCAGTACTCACCGCTCCATATATACAAGGGGAGGACACTATATACTGCATATAATGTATACGGCAATCGTATGTCAGTACTCATTGCTTCGTATATACAAGGGGAGGACACTATATACTGTACAGAGTACAGGACAGAGTATGAACGAAAGAATCCCCGACAAACAACCGGCATTTGCGTTTAGGGGTCATTGAAGAGTCAGATATTCCCTGGGCATCCCCCGTAGTGTTAGTGCCCAAGAAGGATGGGACTACACGGTTTTGTGTAGACTATCGTAAGCTCAATGAGATAACAGTGACGGATGCGTATCCCATGCCGCGTGTGGATGAGTTGTTAGACCGGCTGGCATGGGCAAAGTATTTGACCACCATCGATCTATGCAAAGGCTACTGGCAGATTCCCCTTAGTCCTGATGCTATTCCCAAGTCGTCATTTGTCACCCCGTTTGGCTTATTCCAGTTTTGAGTTATGCCATTCGGGATGAAGAATGCCCCGGTGACCTTCCAAAGGCTGGCTGACTGGCTTCTGGATGGTCTCCAGGACTATGCGTGTGCCTACCTGGACGACATCGCCATCTACAGCGCGACATGGGAAGAGCATCTAAATCACCTAGAGACAGTATTAGACAGGATCCACAAGGCCGGAATCACCCTGAACCCAAACAAGTGTCACGTGGGCAAAGCAGAGGTTCAGTATTTAGGGCATTGGGTGGGAAGTGGGAAACAGCGACCAGAACCAGCCAAGATTGAGGCCATAGCCAAATGGCCCACCCCACGCACTAAAACCCAGGTCATGGCGTTTCTAGGGACAGCGGGGTATTACAGGAAATTCGTTCCCAATTACAGCAGCGTGGCCAAGCCCCTCACTGATCTGACCCGTAAGAACCAACCCCGCCAGGTAACCTGGACCCCAGAGTGTGAGGAAGCCTTCCGCCAGCTAAAGGACGCCCTCACCAATACCCCTGTATTGGCCGCACCCGATCCAACTGAACGTTTCCTTGTTCACACAGACACTTCTATGTTTGGATTGGGGGCAGTAGTGAGCCAAGTCGGGCCGGACGGCCAAGAACACCCGGTAGCTTACCTGAGTCGGAAACTACTGCCCCGTGAAGTGAGCTATGCGGCCATCGAGAAGGAGTGCCTGGCGGTAGTATGGGCACTCAAAAAGTTACAACCATATTTGTATGGACGACAGTTTTCCCTCCTAACGGACCATAATCCCCTAGTCTGGCTTAATCGGGTCTCCGGAGACAACGCCAGATTACTGCGGTGCCGGAGACCATGGGACACGCAGGGCCGCGTCCGGTGAGTATTTGACAGTCGTCGCTCCCCCTCACCCGCCGACCATGACTCCAGTATATACGGTATATCGTATAACATCAGCACTAATACATATTCTACACATACACACATCGCCCCCGGTCATTATATACTATACACTGTATATACTGTATGATGGAGCAATCGTACAATGTCAGTACTCGCATACACACACTATAATAAACAGAGATGGGCGACCCTGAACAGTAAAGTTCGGCGTCCATAACTACTGCCTGGCTGTGGATGACACACGCTGCTTCTGATTGGCGGTGGAGTCATCCTCAAAGTTCGGCGTCCATAACTACTGCCTGGCTGTGGATGACACACGCTGCTTCTGATTGGCGGTGGAGTCATCCTCGCTGATCAGAGCCGCGGTTCCCACACTGTCAGACAGTGGGAGCCCAGCTGTGAGCGGAGGTATACAGTTCACCTCCGGGCACTGGGGTCAGCAGATGGGACTACAGCTCCCAACATCCGTCGCCTGCTGCTGCTAATAACAGCGAGACCAGGAGGGCCAGATGGGAGGATTCCGCTGACGCTTTTGCGCTGTACATAATTAAAAAAAAAAACCATGGCGTCGGTTCCCCTGTATTTTTGGAACAAGCCAGACAAAACTCACAGCTGGGAGCAGCAACCCTCAGCTGTCAGCTTCAGCTCGGCTGGTTGTCAAGAATAGAGGGGTCCTCACGCCGTCATTCTTAATAATTTAAATAAGAACAGCGTCGGGTCCCCTCCATTTTTGACAGCCAACATTCCCAAAGCAGACAGCTGGGGGCTGGTATTCTCAGGCCTAGATATTGGCCCCCCAGCCTAAAAATATCAGCCCGCAGCTGCCCAGAAAAGGCACGTCTATTAGATGCACCTATTCTGGCGCTTGCCCTGTAGCGGTGGGCTTCATATTTGTGGGGTTGATGTCACCTTTGTATTGTCAGATGACATCAAGCCCACGGGTTAGTAATGGAGAAGCGTCAAGAAGAACCTCTCCATTACTAATCCTATAGTTATATGGTAAAGACAGAATAAACTCCTATAACTCAAAGATAGACACAGACTCCTTTAACCCCTTCCCGACCTCCGCCGTACTATTACTGCGGAGGTCGGGTCCCCTGCTTTCATGTGGGCTCCGGCGGTTTTGAACAGCTGACATGTGCCCGCAATAGCGGTGGGTGAAATCGCGATTCACCCGTCACTATTAACTAGTTAAATGCTGCTGTCAAATACTGACAGCGGCATTTAACCGACACTTCCGGCCGCGCGGCTGGAAATCATCGCATCGCCGACCCCCGTCACATGATCGGGGGTCAGCAATGCGTCAGCATAGTAACCATAGAGGTCCTTGAGACCTCTATGGTTACTGATGCCGGCCTGCTGTGAACGCCACCCTGTGGTCAGCGCCACCCTGTGGTCGGGGCTCATAGCAAGCCTGTAATTCAGCTGCATGATCGCTCCTATGTAGCAGAGCCGATCCAGTTGTGCCTGCTTCTAGCCTCCCATGGAGGCTTTTAATAAAAGCATGGCAAAAGTAAATAAAAAGAAAGCTTAAAATATGAAAAAAATTAAAAAATATATATAAAAGTTTAACCCCTTCATGACGGAGCCAAATTTTTGAAATCTGACCAGTGTCACTTTATGTGGTAATAACTCCGCAACGCTTCAACAAATCCCAGTGATTTTGAGATTGTTTTTTCGTGACACATTATACTTTATGATAATGGTAAATTTAGGTCAATATGTTTTGTGTTTATTTATAAAAATAAAAAATATCAAAAATTTGAGAAAAATGTAAAAAAAACTAGCAATTTTCAAAGTTTATATGATTCTCCCTTTAATCCAGATGGTCATACCACAGCAAAATATTAATAAATAACTTTTTCCACATGTCGGCTTTACATCAGCGCCATTTGTAAAATGTGATTTTAATTTTTTAGCATTTTAGGAGGATTAATAATGTAGCAGAAATTTTTCATTTTTTCAAGGAAATTTACAACATTTATTTTTTAAGGGACCTATCCATGTTTGAAGTGACTTTAGGGGTCTCAGATATTGGGAAACCCCCAAACGTGATATCATTCTAAAAACAGCACCCCCAGAGATATCGAAAACTGCAGTCAGGTAGGTTATTAACCCTTCAGGTGCTTTACAGGAATTAATGCAAAGTGGCATGACAGAAATGACAATGTGTATTTTTACCACCTAAATGTCTCTGAACAGGTTACAACAGCCGGCAGATGGTAAGGCCGCTATATGGTCATGAATTACCATAGCAAACACCAGCACCACAAAATCATGATCTGAGGGCACCAATTGGGATAAAGAGGAAGCCCCCACACTCTGTTAACCATTTATATGATGTAGTCACTTGACAGCAGCATCTAAGGGGTTAAACAGATTTGGACAAACACTGATGGTGGCTGATGCAGCAAGTTGTCAGCTATAGTGGACGGCGACATCTGCTGGATTGTCACCTGTATGGAGAGGCTAGTCTCATATCTCAGGTCAGTTAAAAGACGTATTGGCGGTCATTAAGGGGTTAAATCGCCCCTCATTCAAAATAAAAAAAATCAAATCTACACATATTTGTTATCGCCGCGTTCAGAATCATCCGATCAATAAAAAAAGCATTGACCTGATCGCTAAACAGCGCAGCGAGAAAAACATTAGAAACGCCAGAATTACATTTTTTGGTTGATGCGACATTGCATTAAAATGCAATAACGAGCGATCAAAAGATCGTATCTGCACAAAAATGGCATCATTAAAAACGCCAGCTCGGCGCGCAAAAAATAAGCCCTCAACCGCCCAGAGATCACGAAAAATGGAGACGCTACAGGGATCGGAAAATGCGCTATTTTTTATTTTTTTTAGCAAAGTTTGTAATTTTTTTTAACCACTTAGATAACACGTAACCTGGACATGTCTGGTGTCTATGAACTCGTACTGACCTGGAGAATCATAATGGCAGGTCAGTTCTAGCATTTAGTGACCCTAGAAAAAAGCCAAACAGGAAACTAGTGTGGGACTGCACTTTATATGCAATTTCACCGCACTTGGATTTTTTTTCCGTTTTCTAGTACACGACATGCTAAAACCAATGATGTCGTTCAAAAGTGCAACTCGTCCCGCAAAAAATAAGCCCCAACATGACCATAATGGCGGAAAAATAAAAAAGTTATGGCTCTGGGAAGGAGGGGAGTGAAAAACGGAAACGCAAAAACGAAAAAAGGCCGCGGCAAGAAGGGGTTAAAATTCCTAATTAAGCCATAACTCCTAGTTGCACTGAAGCTCTCAATCTCCTGTAATAAAAGTAAAATAAACCATATCCCGCAGCCGTCCGTCATTCTGTCCCACGCCGCAACCCAGGTCTGGGGAGAAAGTGTTCAACCTGGATGGCGCCAAGATGGGACCGCCCGGCTGAGAGCCGCTGGGGAAAGAGCTGCCGAGACCCCGCCGAGACCCCGCTAGCACCGAGCGGTTGTCTCATTATACACAACCCGGAAGCCTGCACTCCTCACAGAACGAGCTCGGCACTCTGGCAGTCCGCTCTCCGCACTCTCGCTGTCCGCTCTCCCCGCGCTCCGCACTCTCGCAGTCCGCACTCCCCACTCTCGCTGTCCGCGCTGTCCGCTCTCCCCACTCTCCCTGTCCGCTCTCCCCGCTCCCCCCACTCTCGCTGTCCGCTCCCCCCACTCTCGCTGTCCGCTCAACCCACTCTCGCTGTCCGCTCTCCCCGCGCTCCGCACTCTCGCAGTCCGCTCAACCCACTCTCGCTGTCCGCTCAACCCACTCTCGCTGTCCGCTCAACCCACTCTCGCTGTCCGCTCAACCCACTCTCGCTGTCCGCTCAACCCACTCTCGCTGTCCGCTCAACCCACTCTCGCTGTCCGCTCAACCCACTCTCGCTGTCCGCTCAACCCACTCTCGCTGTCCGCTCAACCCACTCTCGCTGTCCGCTCAACCCACTCTCGCTGTCCGCTCAACCCACTCTCGCTGTCCGCTCAACCCACTCTCGCTGTCCGCTCAACCCACTCTCGCTGTCCGCTCAACCCACTCTCGCTGTCCGCTCAACCCACTCTCGCTGTCCGCTCAACCCACTCTCGCTGTCCGCTCAACCCACTCTCGCTGTCCGCTCAACCCACTCTCGCTGTCCGCTCAACCCACTCTCGCTGTCCGCTCAACCCACTCTCGCTGTCCGCTCAACCCACTCTCGCTGTCCGCTCAACCCACTCTCGCTGTCCGCTCAACCCACTCTCGCTGTCCGCTCAACCCACTCTCGCTGTCCGCTCAACCCACTCTCGCTGTCCGCTCAACCCACTCTCGCTGTCCGCTCAACCCACTCTCGCTGTCCGCTCAACCCACTCTCGCTGTCCGCTCAACCCACTCTCGCTGTCCGCTCAACCCACTCTCGCTGTCCGCTCAACCCACTCTCGCTGTCCGCTCAACCCACTCTCGCTGTCCGCTCAACCCACTCTCGCTGTCCGCTCAACCCACTCTCGCTGTCCGCTCAACCCACTCTCGCTGTCCGCTCAACCCACTCTCGCTGTCCGCTCAACCCACTCTCGCTGTCCGCTCAACCCACTCTCGCTGTCCGCTCAACCCACTCTCGCTGTCCGCTCAACCCACTCTCGCTGTCCGCTCAACCCACTCTCGCTGTCCGCTCAACCCACTCTCGCTGTCCGCTCAACCCACTCTCGCTGTCCGCTCAACCCACTCTCGCTGTCCGCTCAACCCACTCTCGCTGTCCGCTCAACCCACTCTCGCTGTCCGCTCAACCCACTCTCGCTGTCCGCTCAACCCACTCTCGCTGTCCGCTCAACCCACTCTCGCTGTCCGCTCAACCCACTCTCGCTGTCCGCTCAACCCACTCTCGCTGTCCGCTCAACCCACTCTCGCTGTCCGCTCAACCCACTCTCGCTGTCCGCTCAACCCACTCTCGCTGTCCGCTCAACCCACTCTCGCTGTCCGCTCAACCCACTCTCGCTGTCCGCTCAACCCACTCTCGCTGTCCGCTCAACCCACTCTCGCTGTCCGCTCAACCCACTCTCGCTGTCCGCTCAACCCACTCTCGCTGTCCGCTCAACCCACTCTCGCTGTCCGCTCAACCCACTCTCGCTGTCCGCTCAACCCACTCTCGCTGTCCGCTCAACCCACTCTCGCTGTCCGCTCAACCCACTCTCGCTGTCCGCTCAACCCACTCTCGCTGTCCGCTCAACCCACTCTCGCTGTCCGCTCAACCCACTCTCGCTGTCCGCTCAACCCACTCTCGCTGTCCGCTCAACCCACTCTCGCTGTCCGCTCAACCCACTCTCGCTGTCCGCTCAACCCACTCTCGCTGTCCGCTCAACCCACTCTCGCTGTCCGCTCAACCCACTCTCGCTGTCCGCTCAACCCACTCTCGCTGTCCGCTCAACCCACTCTCGCTGTCCGCTCAACCCACTCTCGCTGTCCGCTCAACCCACTCTCGCTGTCCGCTCAACCCACTCTCGCTGTCCGCTCAACCCACTCTCGCTGTCCGCTCAACCCACTCTCGCTGTCCGCTCAACCCACTCTCGCTGTCCGCTCAACCCACTCTCGCTGTCCGCTCAACCCACTCTCGCTGTCCGCTCAACCCACTCTCGCTGTCCGCTCAACCCACTCTCGCTGTCCGCTCAACCCACTCTCGCTGTCCGCTCAACCCACTCTCGCTGTCCGCTCAACCCACTCTCGCTGTCCGCTCAACCCACTCTCGCTGTCCGCTCAACCCACTCTCGCTGTCCGCTCAACCCACTCTCGCTGTCCGCTCAACCCACTCTCGCTGTCCGCTCAACCCACTCTCGCTGTCCGCTCAACCCACTCTCGCTGTCCGCTCAACCCACTCTCGCTGTCCGCTCAACCCACTCTCGCTGTCCGCTCAACCCACTCTCGCTGTCCGCTCAACCCACTCTCGCTGTCCGCTCAACCCACTCTCGCTGTCCGCTCAACCCACTCTCGCTGTCCGCTCAACCCACTCTCGCTGTCCGCTCAACCCACTCTCGCTGTCCGCTCAACCCACTCTCGCTGTCCGCTCAACCCACTCTCGCTGTCCGCTCAACCCACTCTCGCTGTCCGCTCAACCCACTCTCGCTGTCCGCTCAACCCACTCTCGCTGTCCGCTCAACCCACTCTCGCTGTCCGCTCAACCCACTCTCGCTGTCCGCTCAACCCACTCTCGCTGTCCGCTCAACCCACTCTCGCTGTCCGCTCAACCCACTCTCGCTGTCCGCTCAACCCACTCTCGCTGTCCGCTCAACCCACTCTCGCTGTCCGCTCAACCCACTCTCGCTGTCCGCTCAACCCACTCTCGCTGTCCGCTCAACCCACTCTCGCTGTCCGCTCAACCCACTCTCGCTGTCCGCTCAACCCACTCTCGCTGTCCGCTCAACCCACTCTCGCTGTCCGCTCAACCCACTCTCGCTGTCCGCTCAACCCACTCTCGCTGTCCGCTCAACCCACTCTCGCTGTCCGCTCAACCCACTCTCGCTGTCCGCTCAACCCACTCTCGCTGTCCGCTCAACCCACTCTCGCTGTCCGCTCAACCCACTCTCGCTGTCCGCTCAACCCACTCTCGCTGTCCGCTCAACCCACTCTCGCTGTCCGCTCAACCCACTCTCGCTGTCCGCTCAACCCACTCTCGCTGTCCGCTCAACCCACTCTCGCTGTCCGCTCAACCCACTCTCGCTGTCCGCTCAACCCACTCTCGCTGTCCGCTCAACCCACTCTCGCTGTCCGCTCAACCCACTCTCGCTGTCCGCTCAACCCACTCTCGCTGTCCGCTCAACCCACTCTCGCTGTCCGCTCAACCCACTCTCGCTGTCCGCTCAACCCACTCTCGCTGTCCGCTCAACCCACTCTCGCTGTCCGCTCAACCCACTCTCGCTGTCCGCTCAACCCACTCTCGCTGTCCGCTCAACCCACTCTCGCTGTCCGCTCAACCCACTCTCGCTGTCCGCTCAACCCACGCTCCGCACTCTCGCTGTCCGCTCTCCCCACGCTCCGCACTCTCGCTGTCCGCTCTCCCCACGCTCCGCACTCTCGCTGTCCGCTCTCCCCACGCTCCGCACTCTCGCTGTCCGCTCTCCCCACGCTCCGCACTCTCGCTGTCCGCTCTCCCCACGCTCCGCACTCTCGCTGTCCGCTCTCCCCACGCTCCGCACTCTCGCTGTCCGCTCTCCCCACGCTCCGCACTCTCGCTGTCCGCTCTCCCCACGCTCCGCACTCTCGCTGTCCGCTCTCCCCACGCTCCGCACTCTCGCTGTCCGCTCTCCCCACGCTCCGCACTCTCGCTGTCCGCCCTCCCCACGCTCCGCACTCTCGCTGTCCGCTCTCCCCACGCTCCGCACTCTCGCTGTCCGCTCTCCCCACGCTCCGCACTCTCGCTGTCCGCTCTCCCCACGCTCCGCACTCTCGCTGTCCGCTCTCCCCACGCTCCGCACTCTCGCTGTCCGCCCTCCGCTCTCCGGCCTCCCAGCAGCGGATACTCACGGTGCGGACCTGTCTCCTCAGCAGATACAGCAGGAAGCTCCACAGTTTGGCCGTGAACGCCAGGAATCCTCGCAGGCCGAGCAGTCCCGGAGTCCGCATCATCCCGGGCGTGCAGGTGAGGGGTCCGGCTGGGCAGCGGGCGAGTACGGGCGGATGCAGGCGGCGTCCTCCTCTCACATTGCGGCCACAGGACCGACGCGGAGCCGTCTGACAGCCGCCATGGCTGAGCGCCCGCGTCACTTCCGCCCCGGAGACGTCACCACTGCGCCTGCGCGGATTCACTGCCGGCTTCTCAATGCGATTGCGCCAAATAAAGTCCATCTACTGAGCAGTCTCTCCCGGATGAGTAATGCGCATGCGTACCTTAATGCTAGGCGTCTTCCTTGTTGCACGCATGCGTCGTCTCTGTAACCTGACTCCTCCGCGTATATAAAGCGGATGGGCAACTGAGAGAAAACGTGTAAAGCTGGTGGCGGCTGAGGAGGATGTGTGTGGTGATGGGTGTGCGGGCCGTGGAGGTCTGCTGGGGGGTTTACACGGGGATATCGCCTGAAGGAACTATATATGTGACAGAAATGTGTCTGTCCCCGTGCTATATCCCGAAAATGTGTCCGTCCTCGTGTTATATCCCGAAAATGTGTCCGTCCCCGTGTTATATCCTGAAAATGTGTCCGTCCCCGTGTTATATCCTGAAAATGTGTCCGTCCCCGTGTTATATCCCGAAAATGTGTCCGTCCTCGCGTTATATCCTGAAAATGTGTCCGTCCTCGTGTTATATCCTGAAAATGTGTCCGTCCCCGTGTTATATCCCGAAAATGTGTCCGTCCTCGTGTTATATCCCGAAAATGTGTCCGTCCTCGTGTTATATCCCGAAAATGTATCCGTCCCCGCGTTATATCCCGAAAATGTATCCGTCCTCGTGTTATATCCCGAAAATGTATCCGTCCTCGTGTTATATCCCGAAAATGTATCCGTCCCCGCGTTATATCCTGAAAATGTGTCCGTCCTCGTGTTATATCCCGAAAATGTGTCCGTCCTCGCGTTATATCCCGAAAATGTGTCCGTCCCCATGTTATATCCTGAAAATGTGTCCGTCCTCGTGTTATATCCCGAAAATGTGTCCGTCCCCATGTTATATCCTGAAAATGTGTCCGTCCTCGTGTTATATCCTGAAAATGTGTCCGTCCTCGCGTTATATCCCGAAAATGTGTCCGTCCTCGTGTTATATCCTGAAAATGTGTCCGTCCTCGTGTTATATCCCGAAAATGTGTCCGTCCTCGTGTTATATCCCGAAAATGTGTCCGTCCTCGTGTTATATCCTGAAAATGTGTCCGTCCTCGCGTTATATCCCGAAAATGTGTCCGTCCTCGTGTTATATCCTGAAAATGTGTCCGTCCTCGTGTTATATCCCGAAAATGTGTCCGTCCTCGTGTTATATCCCGAAAATGTATCCGTCCTCGTGTTATATCCTGAAAATGTGTCCGTCCCCGTGTTATATCCTGAAAATGTGTCCGTCCCCATGTTATATCCCGAAAATGTGTCCGTCCTCGTGTTATATCACGAAAATGTGTCCGTCCTCGCGTTATATCCTGAAAATGTGTCCGTCCTCGTGTTATATCCCGAAAATGTGTCCGTCCTCGTGTTATATCCTGAAAATGTGTCCGTCCTCGCGTTATATCCTGAAAATGTGTCCGTCCTCGTGTTATATCCTGAAAATGTGTCCGTCCCCGTGTTATATCCTGAAAATGTATCCGTCCTCGTGTTATATCCCGAAAATGTGTCCGTCCTCGCTTTATATCCCGAAAATGTGTCCGTCCTCGTGTTATATCCCGAAAATGTGTCCGTCCTCGTGTTATATCCTGAAAATGTGTCCGTCCTCGCGTTATATCCCGAAAATGTGTCCGTCCCCTTGTTATATCCCGAAAATGTGTCCGTCCTTGCGTTATATTCCGAAAATGTGTCCGTCCTCGTGTTATATCCTGAAAATGTGTCCGTCCTTGCGTTATATTCCGAAAATGTGTCCGTCCTCGTGTTATATCCCGAAAATGTGTCCGTCCTCGTGTTATATCCTGAAAATGTGTCCGTCCCCGTGTTATATCCCGAAGATGTGTCCGTCCCCGTGTTATATACTGAAAATGTGTCCGTCCTCGTGTTATATCCCGAAAATGTGTCCGTCCTCGTGTTATATCCTGAAAATGTGTCCGTCCCCGTGTTATATCCCGAAAATGTGTCCGTCCCCGTGTTATATCCCGAAAATGTGTCCGTCCTCGTGTTATATCCCGAAAATGTGTCCGTCCTCGTGTTATATACTGAAAATGTGTCCGTCCCCGTGTTATATCCCGAAAATGTGTCCGTCCTCGTGTTATATCCCGAAAATGTGTCCGTCCTCGTGTTATATCCTGAAAATGTGTCCGTCCTCGCGTTATATCCTGAAAATGTGTCCGTCCTCGTGTTATATCCCGAAAATGTGTCGTCCTCGTGTTATATCCCGAAAATGTGTCCGTCCTCGTGTTATATCCCGAAAATGTGTCCGTCCTCGTGTTATATCCTGAAAATGTGTCCGTCCTCGTGTTATATCTTGAAAATGTGTCCGTCCTCGTGTTATATCCTGAAAATGTGTCCGTCCCCGCGTTATATCCTGAAAATGTGTCCGTCCCCGTGTTATATCCTGAAAATGTGTCCGTCCTCGTGTTATATCCTGAAAATGTGTCCGTCCTCGTGTTATATCCCGAAAACGTGTCCGTCCTCGTGTTATATTCCGAAAATGTGTCCGTCCTCGTGTTATATCCTGAAAATGTGTCCGTCCTCGCGTTATATCCTGAAAATGTGTCCGTCCCCGTGTTATATACTGAAAATGTGTCCGTCCTCGTGTTATATCCCGAAAATGTGTCCGTCCCCGTGTTATATCCTGAAAATGTGTCCGTCCCCGTGTTATATCCTGAAAATGTGTCTGTCCTCGCGTTATATCCCGAAAATGTGTCCGTCCTCGCGTTATATCCCGAAAATGTGTCCGTCCTCGTGTTATATCCCGAAAATGTGTCCGTCCTCGTGTTATATACTGAAAATGTGTCCGTCCTCGTGTTATATCCCGAAAATGTGTCCGTCCTCGTGTTATATCCCGAAAATGTGTCCGTCCTCGTGTTATATACTGAAAATGTGTCCGTCCCCGCGTTATATCCCGAAAATGTGTCCGTCCTCGTGTTATATCCTGAAAATGTGTCCGTCCTCGCGTTATATCCCGAAAATGTGTCCGTCCTCGTGTTATATCCTGAAAATGTGTCCGTCCTCGCGCTATATCCCGAAAATGTGTCCTTCCTCGTGTTATATCCCGAAAATGTGTCCGTCCTCGCGTTATATCCCGAAAATGTGTCCGTCCTCGTGTTATATCCCGAAAATGTGTCCGTCCTCGCGTTATATCCCGAAAATGTGTCCGTCCTCGCGTTATATCCCGAAAATGTGTCCGTCCTCGTGTTATATCCTGAAAATGTGTCCGTCCTCGCGCTATAGAATCCAGTACAAAACTACTACCCTCATCCACAAAGCACTCCATGGCTCAGCACCACCCTACATCTCCTCTCTGGTCTCGGTCTACCACCCTACCCGTGCCCTCCGCTCCGCTAATGACCTCAGGTTAGCATCCTCAATAATCAGAACCTCCCACTCCCGTCTCCAAGACTTTACACGTGCTGCGCCGATTCTTTGGAATGCACTACCTAGGTTAATGCGATTAATCCCCAATCCCCACAGTTTTAAGCGTGCCCTAAAAACTCATTTGTTCAGACTGGCCTACCGCCTCAATGCATTAATGTAAGGATCCCTGTGTGGCCTATTTAAAAAAAAAAAAAAAATGTTCTCATTCACTTTATGCAGTTAATAGCCCTCTGTGTCTGTACTGCTACATACTTAGGCAGTTAACTGGTTCATGCAGCTTT
Source organism: Ranitomeya imitator (assembly GCF_032444005.1). Classification (NCBI taxonomy): domain Eukaryota; kingdom Metazoa; phylum Chordata; class Amphibia; order Anura; family Dendrobatidae; genus Ranitomeya; species Ranitomeya imitator. Next base: position 723,503,513 of record NC_091285.1, read on the forward strand.
ACATGAACACCCAAGCCTTACACTATGACTGGTCCGAATAACTATAGCAATTGTTACCATCCACCTCTCGTGTCTCCCCTTTTCCTCATAGTTTGTAGCTTGCGAGCAGCAGGGCCCTCATTCCTCCTGGTATCTGTTTTGAACTGTATTTCTGTTATGCTGTAATGTCTATTGTCTGTGCAAGTCCCCTCTATAATTTGTAAAGCGCTGCGGAATATGTTGGCGCTATATAAATAAAAATTATTATTATTATTATATCCCGAAAATGTGTCCGTCCTCGTGTTATATCCTGAAAATGTGTCCGTCCTCGTGTTATATCCTGAAAATGTGTCCGTCCTCGCGTTATATCCTGAAAATGTGTCCGTCCTCGCGTTATATCCCGAAAATGTGTAAGTCCTCGCGTTATATTCCGAAAATGTGTCCGTCCCCGTGTTATATCCCGAAAATGTGTCCGTCCTCGTGTTATATCCTGAAAATGTGTCCGTCCTCGTGTTATATCCCGAAAATGTGTCTGTCCTCGTGTTATATCCTGAAAATGTATCCGTCCCCGCGTTATATCCTGAAAATGTGTCCGTCCTCGTGTTATATCCCGAAAATGTGTCCGTCCTCGCGTTATATCCCGATAATGTGTCCGTCCTCGTGTTATATCCTGAAAATGTGACCGTCCCTGTGTTATATCCCGAAAATGTGTCCGTCCCCGTGTTATATCCCGAAAATGTGTCCGTCCCCGCGTTATATCCCTAAAATGTGTCCGTCCTCGCTTTATATCCCGAAAATGTGTCCGTCCTCGCGTTATATCCTGAAAATGTGTCCGTCCTCGTGTTATATCCTGAAAATGTGTCCGTCCTCGCGTTATATCCTGAAAATGTGTCCGTCCCCGTGTTATATCCCGAAAATGTGTCCGTCCTCGTGTTATATCCTGAAAATGTGTCCGTCCCCGTGTTATATCCCGAAAATGTGTCCGTCCTCGCATTATATCCCGAAAATGTGTCCGTCCCCGTGTTATATCACGAAAATGTGTCCGTCCCCGTGTTATATCCCGAAAATGTGTCCGTCCTCGCGTTATATCCCGAAAATGTGTCCGTCCCCGTGTTATATCCTGAAAATATGTCCGTCCCCGCGCTATCCTGAAAATGTGTCCGTCCCCGTGTTATATCTTGAAAATGTGTCTGTCCTCGTGTTATATCCTGAAAATGTGTCCGTCCCCGCGTTATATCCTGAAAATGTGTCCGTCCCCGTGTTATATCCTGAAAATGTGTCCGTCCCCGCGCTATATCCTGAAAATGTGTCCGTCCTCGTGTTATATCCCGAAAATGTGTCCGTCCTCGCGTTATATCCCGAAAATGTGTCCGTCCTCGCGTTATATCCCGAAAATGTGTCCGTCCTCGTGTTATATCCCGAAAATGTGTCCGTCCTCGTGTTATATCCTGAAAATGTGTCCGTCCTCGCGTTATATCCCGAAAATGTGTCCGTCCTCGCGTTATATCCCGAAAATGTGTCCGTCCTCGTGTTATATCCCGAAAATGTGTCCGTCCTCGTGTTATATCCCGAAAATGTGTCCGTCCTCGCGTTATATCCCGAAAATGTGTCCGTCCTCGCGTTATATCCCGAAAATGTGTCCGTCCTCGTGTTATATCCCGAAAATGTGTCCGTCCTCGTGTTATATCCTGAAAATGTGTCCGTCCTCGCGTTATATCCCGAAAATGTGTCCGTCCTCGCGTTATATCCTGAAAATGTGTCCGTCCCCGTGTTATATCCTGAAAATGTGTCCGTCCCCGTGTTATATCTTGAAAATGTGTCCGTCCTCGTGTTATATCCTGAAAATGTGTCCGTCCTCGCGTTATATCCTGAAAATGTGTCCGTCCCCGTGTTATATCCTGAAAATGTGTCCGTCCCCGTGTTATATCTTGAAAATGTGTCTGTCCTCGTGTTATATCCTGAAAATGTGTCCGTCCCCGCGTTATATCCTGAAAATGTGTCCGTCCTCGTGTTATATCCCGAAAATGTGTCCGTCCCCGTGTTATATATACTGAAAATGTGTCCGTCCCCGTGTTATATCCTGAAAATGTGTCCGTCCCCGTGTTATATCCTGAAAATGTGTCCGTCCTCGCGTTATATCCCGAAAATGTGTCCGTCCTCGCGTTATATCCCGAAAATGTGTCCGTCCTCGTGTTATATCCTGAAAATGTGTCCGTCCTCGCGTTATATCCCGAAAATGTGTCCGTCCCCGCGTTATATCCCGAAAATGTGTCCGTCCTCGCGTTATATCCCGAAAATGTGTCCGTCCTCGCGCTATAGAATCCAGTACAAAACTACTACCCTCATCCACAAAGCACTCCATGGCTCAGCACCACCCTACATCTCCTCCCTGGTCTCAGTCTACCACCCTACCCGTGCCCTCCGCTCCGCTAATGACCTCAGGTTAGCATCCTCAATAATCAGAACCTCCCACTCCCGTCTCCAAGACTTTACACGTGCTGCGCCGATTCTTTGGAATGCACTACCTAGGTTAATGCGATTAATCCCCAATCCCCACAGTTTTAAGCGTGCCCTAAAAACTCATTTGTTCAGACTGGCCTACCGCCTCAATGCATTAATGTAAGGATCCCTGTGTGGCCTATTTATAAAAAAAAAAAAAAAAAAATGTTCTCATACACTTTATGCAGTTAATAGCCCTCTGTGTCTGTACTGTTACATACTTAGGCAGTTAACTGGTTCATGCAGCTTTACATGAACACCCGAGCCTTACACTATGGCCGGTCCGAATAACTAAAGCAATTGTTACCATCCACCTCTCGTGTCTCCCCTTTTCCTCATAGTTTGTAGCTTGCGAGCAGCAGGGCCCTCACTCCTCCTGGTATCTGTTTTGAACTGTATTCCTGTTATGCTGTAATGTCTATTGTCTGTACAAGTCCCCTCTATAATTTGTAAAGCGCTGCGGAATATGTTGGCGCTATATAAATAAAAATTATTATTATTATTATTATATCCCGAAAATGTGTCCGTCCTCGTGTTATATCCTGAAAATGTGTCCGTCTTCGCGTTATATCCCGAAAATGTGTCAGTCCTCGCGTTATATCCTGAAAATGTGTCCGTCCTCGTGTTATATCCTAAAAATGTGTCCGTCCCCGTGTTATATCCCGAAAATGTGTCCGTCCTCGTGTTATATCCTGAAAATGTGTCCGTCCTCGTGTTATATCCCGAAAATGTGTCCGTCCTCGTGTTATATCCTGAAAATGTGTCCGTCCTCGTGTTATATCCCGAAAATGTGTCCGTCCTCATGTTATATCCTGAAAATGTGTCCGTCCTCGTGTTATATCCTAAAAATGTGTCCGTCCCCGTGTTATATCCCGAAAATGTGTCCGTCCTCGTGTTATATCCTGAAAATGTGTCCGTCCTCGTGTTATATCCTAAAAATGTGTCCGTCCCCGTGTTATATCCCGAAAATGTGTCCGTCCTCGTGTTATATCCTGAAAATGTGTCCGTCCCCGTGTTATATCCTGAAAATGTGTCCGTCCTCGTGTTATATCCTGAAAATGTGACCGTCCCTGTGTTATATCCCGAAAATGTGTCCGTCCCCGTGTTATATCCCGAAAATGTGTCCGTCCCCGCGTTATATCCCGAAAATGTGTCCGTCCCCGCGTTATATCCCGAAAATGTGTCCGTCCTCGCTTTATATCCTGAAAATGTGTCCGTCCTCGTGTTATATCCTGAAAATGTGTCCGTCCTCGCGTTATATCCTGAAAATGTGTCCGTCCTCGTGTTATATCCTGAAAATGTGTCCGTCCCCGTGTTATATCCCGAAAATGTGTCCGTCCTCGTGTTATATCCCGAAAATGTGTCCGTCCCCGCGTTATATCCTGAAAATGTGTCCGTCCTCGCGTTATATCCTGAAAATGTGTCCGTCCTCGCGTTATATCCTGAAAATGTGTCCGTCCCCGTGTTATATCCCGAAAATGTGTCCGTCCTCGCGTTATATCCCGAAAATGTGTCCGTCCCCGTGTTATATCACGAAAATGTGTCCGTCCCCGTGTTATATCCCGAAAATGTGTCCGTCCTCGCGTTATATCCCGAAAATGTGTCCGTCCCCGTGTTATATCCTGAAAATGTCCGTCCCCGCGCTATATCCTGAAAATGTGTCCGTCCCCGTGTTATATCTTGAAAATGTGTCTGTCCTCGTGTTATATCCTGAAAATGTGTCCGTCCCCGCGTTATATCCTGAAAATGTGTCCGTCCCCGTGTTATATCCTGAAAATGTGTCCGTCCTCGCGTTATATCCCGAAAATGTGTCCGTCCTCGCGTTATATCCCGAAAATGTGTCCGTCCTCGCGTTATATCCTGAAAATGTGTCCGTCCCCGTGTTATATCCTGAAAATGTGTCCGTCCCCGCGTTATATCCTGAAAATGTGTCCGTCCTTGTGTTATATCCTGAAAATGTGTCCGTCCCCGTGTTATATCCTGAAAATGTGTCCGTCCCCGCGCTATATCCTGAAAATGTGTCCGTCCCCGTGTTATATCCTGAAAATGTGTCCGTCCCCGCGTTATATCCCGAAAATGTGTCCGTCCTCGTGTTATATCCTGAAAATGTGTCCGTCCTCGTGTTATATCCTGAAAATGTGTCCGTCCCCGTGTTATATCCTGAAAATGTGTCCGTCCCCGCGTTATATCCTGAAAATGTGTCCGTCCCCGCGCTATATCCTGAAAATGTGTCCGTCCTCGTGTTATATCCCGAAAATGTGTCCGTCCTCGCGTTATATCCCGAAAATGTGTCCGTCCTCGCGTTATATCCCGAAAATGTGTCCGTCCTCGTGTTATATCCCGAAAATGTGTCCGTCCTCGTGTTATATCCTGAAAATGTGTCCGTCCTCGCGTTATATCCCGAAAATGTGTCCGTCCTCGCGTTATATCCCGAAAATGTGTCCGTCCTCGTGTTATATCCCGAAAATGTGTCCGTCCTCGTGTTATATCCCGAAAATGTGTCCGTCCTCGCGTTATATCCTGAAAATGTGTCCGTCCCCGTGTTATATCCTGAAAATGTGTCCGTCCCCGTGTTATATCTTGAAAATGTGTCCGTCCTCGTGTTATATCCTGAAAATGTGTCCGTCCTCGCGTTAAATCCCGAAAATGTGTCCGTCCTCGCGTTATATCCCGAAAATGTGTCCGTCCTCGTGTTATATCCCGAAAATGTGTCCGTCCTCGTGTTATATCCCGAAAATGTGTCCGTCCTCGCGTTATATCCTGAAAATGTGTCCGTCCCCGTGTTATATCCTGAAAATGTGTCCGTCCCCGTGTTATATCTTGAAAATGTGTCCGTCCTCGTGTTATATCCTGAAAATGTGTCCGTCCTCGCGTTATATCCCGAAAATGTGTCCGTCCTCGCGTTATATCCTGAAAATGTGTCCGTCCCCGTGTTATATCCTGAAAATGTGTCCGTCCCCGTGTTATATCTTGAAAATGTCTGTCCTCGTGTTATATCCTGAAAATGTGTCCGTCCCCGCGTTATATCCTGAAAATGTGTCCGTCCTCGTGTTATATCCCGAAAATGTGTCCGTCCCCGTGTTATATCCTGAAAATGTGTCCGTCCCCGTGTTACATCCTGAAAATGTGTCCGTCCTCGCGTTATATCCCGAAAATGTGTCCGTCCTCGCGTTATATCCCGAAAATGTGTCCGTCCTCGCGTTATATCCTGAAAATGTGTCCGTCCTCGCGTTATATCCCGAAAATGTGTCCGTCCTCGTGTTATATCCTGAAAATGTGTCCGTCCTCGCGTTATATCCCGAAAATGTGTCCGTCCTCGTGTTATATCCTGAAAATGTCCGTCCTCGCGTTATAGAATCCAGTACAAAACTACTACCCTCATCCACAAAGCACTCCATGGCTCAGCACCACCCTACATCTCCTCTCTGGTCTCGGTCTACCACCCTACCCGTGCCCTCCGCTCCGCTAATGACCTCAGGTTAGCATCCTCAATAATCAGAACCTCCCACTCCCGTCTCCAAGACTTTACACGTGCTGCGCCGATTCTTTGGAATGCACTACCTAGGTTAATGCGATTAATCCCCAATCCCCACAGTTTTAAGCGTACCCTAAAAACTCATTTGTTCAGACTGGCCTACCGCCTCAATGCATTAACCTAACGATCCCTGTGTGGCCTATTTAAAAAAAAAAAAAAAAAAATGTTCTCATTCACTTTATGCAGTTAATAGCCCTCTGTGTCTGTACTGTTACATACTTAGGCAGTTAACTGGTTCATGCAGCTTTACATGAACACCTGAGCCTTACACTATGGCCGGTCCGAATAACTAAAGCAATTGTTACCATCCACCTCTCGTGTCTCCCCTTTTCCTCATAGTTTGTAGCTTGCGAGCAGCAGGGCCCTCATTCCTCCTGGTATCTGTTTTGAACTGTATTCCTGTTATGCTGTAATGTCTATTGTCTGTGCAAGTCCCCTCTATAATTTGTAAAGCGCTGCGGAATATGTTGGCGCTATATAAATAAAAATTATTATTATTATTATATCCCGAAAATGTGTCCGTCCTCGTGTTATATCCTGAAAATGTGTCAGTCCTCGCGTTATATCCCGAAAATGTGTCAGTCCTCGCGTTATATCCCGAAAATGTGTCCGTCCTCGCGTTATATCCCGAAAATGTGTCCGTCCCCGTGTTATATCCCGAAAATGTGTCCGTCCTCGTGTTATATCCTGAAAATGTGTCCGTCCTCGCGTTATATCCCGAAAATGTGTCCGTCCTCGTGTTATATCCCGAAAATGTGTCCGTCCCCGTGTTATATCCCGAAAATGTGTCCGTCCCCGCGTTATATCCCGAAAATGTGTCCGTCCTCGCTTTATATCCCGAAAATGTGTCCGTCCTCGCGTTATATCCTGAAAATGTGTCCGTCCCCGCGCTATATCCTGAAAATGTGTCCGTCCTCGCGTTATATCCCGAAAATGTGTCCGTCCTCGCGTTATATCCCGAAAATGTGTCCGTCCCTGTGTTATATCCAGAAAATGTGTCCGTCCCTGTGTTATATCCAGAAAATGTGTCCGTCCTCGTGTTATATCCCGAAAATGTGTCCGTCCTCGTGTTATATCCTGAAAATGTGTCTGTCCTCGTGTTATATCCTGAAAATGTGTCCGTCCCCGCGTTATATCCTGAAAATGTGTCCGTCCTCGTGTTATATCCTGAAAATGTGTCCGTCCCCGTGTTATATCCTGAAAATGTGTCCGTCCTCGCGTTATATCCCGATAATGTGTCCGTCCTCGTGTTATATCCTGAAAATGTGTCCGTCCCCGTGTTATATCCCGAAAATGTGTCCGTCCCCGTGTTATATCCCGAAAATGTGTCCGTCCCCGTGTTATATCCCGAAAATGTGTCCGTCCCCGTGTTATATCCCGAAAATGTGTCCGTCCTCGTGTTATATCCTGAAAATGTGTCCGTCCTCGCGTTATATCCCGAAAATGTGTCCGTCCTCGTGTTATATCCTGAAAATGTGTCCGTCCCCGTGTTATATCCCGAAAATGTGTCCGTCCTCGCGTTATATCCTGAAAATGTGTCCGTCCTCGTGTTATATCCTGAAAATGTGACCGTCCCTGTGTTATATCCCGAAAATGTGTCCGTCCCCGTGTTATATCCCGAAAATGTGTCCGTCCCCGCGTTATATCCCGAAAATGTGTCTGTCCTCGCTTTATATCCCGAAAATGTGTCCGTCCTCGCGTTATATCCTGAAAATGTGTCCGTCCCCGCGCTATATCCTGAAAATGTGTCCGTCCTCGCGTTATATCCCGAAAATGTGTCCGTCCTCGCGTTATATCCCGAAAATGTGTCCGTCCTCGTGTTATATCCCGAAAATGTGTCCGTCCTCGTGTTATATCCTGAAAATGTGTCTGTCCTCGTGTTATATCCTGAAAATGTGTCCGTCCCCGCGTTATATCCTGAAAATGTGTCCGTCCTCGTGTTATATCCTGAAAATGTGTCCGTCCCCGTGTTATATCCTGAAAATGTGTCCGTCCTCGCGTTATATCCCGAAAATGTGTCCGTCCTCGCGTTATATCCCGATAATGTGTCCGTCCTCGTGTTATATCCTGAAAATGTGTCCGTCCTCGCGTTATATCCCGAAAATGTGTCCGTCCCCGTGTTATATACTGAAAATGTGTCCGTCCTCGTGTTATATACTGAAAATGTGTCCGTCCCCGTGTTATATCCTGAAAATGTGTCCGTCCTCGTGTTATATCCTGAAAATGTGTCCGTCCTCGAATTGTCGGGGTCGTCACGACAATACCCTTCATCCACCAATCATTCCAAATCAGATTAAAAGCAGTGGTACCGGAGTGAAGAATGAGTCAGACAAAAGCTGGTTCAAGCTCAGTGCCTGCTTATGTTTCCACACGTAGTGGTAACCTCACAGCAACTGAACTCTTTATTTCATATACACAACATTATATGGTCCATTGGGGGAAGGTGTGCAGAGGGCAGGGTTAGGCGGGGTTTAAGCAATGTATCTAGTATTCAGTCCTTCTGGTTGGTCTGACGTCATATGATAGATCCTCCTTCCTCCACGTCACTTTAAGTTTCCATTTCTCCAGGGACGATACTTTAGCTTCAGAAACGAAAGTAGATTCTTGGCAAGAACAAAAACTAAGGCGTCACGTTAAGTTTCATTTCCAGAGAAACGATACTTGGCTTCTGGAATGTGAAACTTGTTTCTTCAACAGAGTAAACTGTTGTGAATTCTGTGGATGAATTCACTCCTGTGGTCACAAGTGGTACTGCAGCTTCTGGGCTTCCTCCCTCAGGTGTTCTGGTGAGCTCGTTGGCTGCCTTGTTATTTAACTCCACCTGATTCTGTCTTCCTTGCTCCTTGTCAATGTTCCAGTGTTGGATCTGAGCTTCTGGATCTTTCCTGTGGCCTGCTGCTCTGCTTAGATAAGTGCTTCTTTGCTTTTGTTGCTGTTTTTTTCTGTCCAGCTTGTGTATTCGTTTTTGCTGGAAGCTCTGAGACGCAAAGGGTGTACCGCCGTGCCGTTAGTTCGGCACGGTGGGTCTTTTTGCCCCCTTTGCGTGGTTTTTTGCTTTAGGGTTTTTTGTAGACTGCAAAGTTCTCTTTGCTATCCTCGCTCTATCTAGAATATCGGGCCTCACTTTGCTGAATCTATTTCATCCCTACGTTTTGTCTTTTCATCTTGCTAACAGTCATTATATGTGGGAGGCTGCCTTTTCCTTTGGGGTATTTCTCTGAGGCAAGTCAGGCTTGTATTTCTATCTTCAGGCTAGTCAGTTCCTCAGGCTGTGCCGAGTTGCATAGGTAGTGTCAGGTGCAATCCACAGCTGCCTTTAGTTGTGTTTAGGATAGGTTCAGGTATTGCGGTCTACAGAGATTCCACGTCTCAGAGCTCGTTCTATTGTTTTGGGGTTTTTGTCAGATCACTGTATGTGCTCTGATTACTGGCACACTGTGTTACTGGATTGCCTTCATAACAGTAAACCTGGGGCAAAGGTGAATACTGGCAGCCATGTTAAATACAATTACATATGCATTAATAAGCGAAGGGGAAAAACTTATTGTTTCACAGCATAAGAATATATAAAAGTACAAAGAGTATAAAGACATATATTTTCACCTTGACAATCCCCCCTAAACACTAAGTTTTTCCCTAAAAAGAAAGATCCTTCGAGACTGTCCATGTGATGGGGAAAGGGGAGGTGGATTTCTTCATCCAGACACCTCAGAAGCTCTCCCCTTGTGAGAGGCCTCCAGGCAGCTGAACCCTTCACTAGCTTCACATGGAGTTCTCCTGCTGTCCCTAAACTAAATCTCTTAGCATCATCTGAGAATAAGGGGTTTTGTCTAATTTCTTGAGGGGGACGTACTTAGGGATCTCCCCTGGATCAGTGCCATCGTACTCAGGTGAGTCTACTTCTTGGTTGAGAAAGGTGCCAGTCGGAGTTGCCTTAGTGATAATCTTTTTATACAGGGGAATAACACAACAGAGAATTATCGATCCAACTACAAGGAGGGCAATCAGTACCAGACAAGCTTGTTGAAGGAATCCTTTGAGCCCACCCAACCAACCGGAAAAGAAAGATGTGTCTACTCCAACATTAGATTTTAATTCTGCTGCTAACCCATTTATCTTTTTAAGGGCTATCATGGTCTTTCCATTTACCCCAGAGTTCTGAGGGATATAGGTACAACATTCCTCTCCCACCATCCCACAGACTCCTCCTTTCTCAGCTAAGATCATATCAAGGGCTAGTCGGTTTTGGAGGGTCATTCTAGTGTTAGGGCCTAACTCCTCAACTATACCCTGGAAAGCATCACAGGTAAAATTGACAAACCTTTGTTCACTGTAATATATGTAATTGATCCCATCAACATTTTTATTAATCTGCACTTGTGGATTAAAGAAGCAAAGCCAGCATATATCTGATTCTGGGCTTTAAATTGGTCAGGCACCCCCCTTGGCACTCCAATGCCATCGACATATACCAATGGATCTTCTTCATAACTCATATGGAGCTGATCAAGACTTCTCCTCTTTCTGGTATATTCATCAGGTATCTCTGGATCCCAAGGTAAAATCTTGAACTGCACAGCTAGTTTAACAAGGGTACATTGACCTGTCCATGCATTAGGCAACCTAGGACGGAGCTTACCATCTCCACATAACCAATAAATGTCGTACATGTACTGTGTATGATTAGCTAGCAAGTCAGTATCTAGGGAACTGTTCTCTTTACAGAAACCTGTCTCGAAGACCCCTACTGGTGTACCTGTAGTGTCGTGGGAATTATAGCAGGTATAATTATCAGCTAATACGGTTATCCCTCCTGGGACCTTTAGTTTGGGTGCTTCATGAATTAGTGGGACATAATCTGAGCAATCAGTGGGCTTTAGACCCTTCAACAGATTCATAACACAGGCAGTGGTATTGTCATCAGGAAAAAACAATGCATGTGTGTATAGATGTGTATTCGCTGCAGCACAAGCAATACATCTGTTCTGTCTCCGCCATCTAATATTGTTAGGCTGTGTGCACACATAGCGTTTTTATCGCGGTTTTCCCGCGGTTTTTCGCTATAAAAACGCTATAAAACCGCGAAAAAAACGCTAAGATTAAGCATCCTATCAATTGTAATGGAAACCGCAAATTATGTGCACATACTGAGTATTTTTCCGCAGCGGAAAAGATTCGCGGTAAAATACGCAGCATGTTCATTAATTTGCGGAATCGCGGCGATTCCGTGCCCATAGACTTGTATTGTACCGCTTGAATTCTGCAAATCTATAAAAAATTTGCGGAATTCAAGCAGATTTGCGGAGGTACACAGTGCGGCCGACCGGAAGTCACATGGCCATCCCATCATGCCAGGAGCATCCCATAATCCAGGAAGACAATATTCGTCTTCCTGGATGATGGCTGCCAGCATGGACTGGTATGACCGGATGGCGCTGGATGTGCCTTTCATGATTAGTGTGGTAAGTGTCTATGTGTGTGTTCGTGTGTATGGTGTATGTGTGTTGTCAGACATAGGCCGATGAGACTACTACTACTCCCATCGGCCTATGTCTATTCCCTATAGTAGCAGCAGGCTCAGCTCGATGGGAGCAGTATTTCCCATCGAACTGTTCCTGCGTGCAAAAAAACACTTTTTTTTATATCCACGATGACCCCCCCCCCCTCCCTATAAAGTTTCATTGGTGGCCAGTGGCCCGTATTAACCCCCCCCTCCCTATAAAGTTTCATTGGTGGCCAGTGGCCCGTATTAACCCCCCCCTCCCTATAAAGTTTCATTGGTGGCCAGTGGCCCGTATTAACCCCCCCCTCCCTATAAAGTTTCATTGGTGGCCAGTGGCCCGTATTAACCCCCCCCCCCCCTATAAAGTTTCATTGGTGGCCAGTGGCCCGTATTAACCCCCCACCTCCCTATAAAGTATCATTGGTGGCCAGTGGCCCGTATTAAACCCCCCCCCCCCCCCACACCCCTATAAACTTTCATTGGTGACCAGTGGTTACCTGTGAAAATAAAATATACTTAACTGTCCCCGCCGATCGCCACCTCAAATAAATAAAAAACCCATACTCACCTATACGCCCAATTCCACGAATCCCTCGTCAGAAAAAATAGTAAAAAAACAAACCACAACATATACCTACCCTCCGCAGCATCCAAATAAACGAGTGTCCCACGATGATCTACAGTTTAGAGCAGCCACATAACATGCGGCTGCTCTAAACCGCGGCCGCCGATACAATGAACGGGATCGTAAAGCGATCCCGTTCATTGTATACCGGGTTCTCCCGAAGGCAGCTCGCGCTGTTCGGGGGGACTCGTTCTTTGATCACTGCGGCTGCGCGGACTCACCGGCTGACCGGAGATGAACTTATCAGTCCATCTCCGGTCAGCCAGAATAGTTAACCCTTTGCTGTAAAATAAAAAAATTGTCAAAAACCTGTTGTGATCATTTAATTAAAATACTTTTTCCAGACTGTGTGTGTGTTTTTTTAACCCTTTACTAAAATTGGATTAATAATGGATAGGCGTCTTATTGACGCCTCTCCATTATTAATCTGGCTTAATGTCACCTTACAATAGCAAGGTGACATTAACCCTTCATTACCCCATATCCCACCGCTACACGGGAATGGGAAGAGAGTGGCCAAGTGCCGGAATAGGCGCATCTTCCAGATGTGCCTTTTCTGTGGTGGCTGGGGGCAGGTGTTTTTAGCCAGGGGGGGGCCAATAACCGTGGACCCTCTCCAGGCTATTAATATCTGCCCTCAGTCACTGGCTTTACTACTCTGGCGGAGAAAATTGCGCGGGAGCCCACGCCATTTTTTTTACGCCATTAACCCTTTACTTGCCTGTAGCTATTAAATTTTAATGGTTGAAGGCAAATTAAGGGTTAAATGGCCGAAAAAAATGGCGTGGGCTCCCGCGCAATTTTCTCCGCCAGAGTAGTAAAGCCAGTGACTGAGGGCAGATATTAATAGCCTGGAGAGGGTCCACGGTTTTTAGCCCCCCCCCCCCCCCAGCTAAAAATATCTGCCCCCAGCCACCCCAGAACAGGCACATCTGGAAGATGCGCCTATTCTGGCACTTGGCCACTCTCTTCCCATTCCCGTGTAGCGGTGGGATATGGGGTAATGAAGGGTTAATGTCACCTTGCTATTGTAAGGTGACATTAAGCCAGATTAATAATGGAGAGGCGTCAATAAGACGCCTATCCATTATTAATCCAATTTTAGTAAAGGGTTAAAAAATACACACACACATTATGTAAAATGATTTTAATGAAATAAAAACGAAGGTTGTTGTAATAATTTATTGAACCCTCAATCCATCTGAAGACCCTCGCCCTGTGACAAAGAAAAAATAATAAACCAACAATATCCTTACCCTCCGCAGATCTGTAACGTCCAACGATGTAAATCCATCTGAAGGGGTTAAAATATTTTGCAGCCACGAGCTTTGCTAATGCAGTCATGCTCATGGCTGCAAAAACCCCGGATAATGTAGGTAAAGTTGGTCAATGACCTATATTTACCTGCATTTGTGGTGAGGCGCCCTCTGCTGGATGTTTCTAGATCGTGGGAACTTTCCTAGAAAGCTCCCAGGCTCTAGTTCATAAGAGGGCGCCCTCTGCTGGTTGTCCTCATATGAACTAGAGCCTGGGAGCTTTCTAGGAAAGTTCCCACGATCTAGAAACATCCAGCAGAGGGCGCCTCACCACAAATGCAGGTAAATATAGGTCATTGACCAACTTTACCTACATTATCCGGGGTTTTTGCAGCCATGAGCATGACTGCATTAGCAAAGCTCGTGGCTGCAAAATATTTTAACCCCTTCAGATGGATTTACATCGTTGGACGTTACAGATCTGCGGAGGGTAAGGATATTGTTGGTTTATTATTTTTTCTTTGTCACAGGGCGAGGGTCTTCAGATGGATTGAGGGTTCAATAAATTATTACAACAACCTTCGTTTTTATTTCATTAAAATCATTTTACATAATGTGTGTGTGTATTTTTTAACCCTTTACTAAAATTGGATTAATAATGGATAGGCGTCTTATTGACGCCTCTCCATTATTAATCTGGCTTAATGTCACCTTACAATAGCAAGGTGACATTAACCCTTCATTACCCCATATCCCACCGCTACAAGGGAATGGGAAGAGAGTGGCCAAGTGCCAGAATAGGCGCATCTTCCAGATGTGCCTTTTCTGGGGTGGCTGGGGGCAGATGTTTTTAGCCGGGGGGGGCCAATAACCATGGACCCTCTCCAGGCTATTAATATCTGCCCTCAGTCACTGGCTTTACTACTCTGGCGGAGAAAATTGCGCGGGAGCCCACGCCATTTTTTTTCCAAATTAACCCTTTAATGTAGTAGATAGAAAGCCCAAATATTGCACATACACACTACTAACAATATTAGTGTGGAAAGGCAAAAAAATGGGGATATGAGATGGTTTACTGTATGTAACCATGTCACATATCATGTCGGGTTTAGGAAGGAGAAAGAAAAAGTCGGGAATTTAATTACCGGCTTTTAAGCTAACTACCGCTGTATGAAATATATATATATATATGTGTGTGTGTCTCACTAACACATATATATATATATATATATATATATATATATATATATATATATAAATATATATATAGAGAGAGAGTGTATATGTTTTTATTATTTTTTTGAGCACATGGATCCATTGTATGTCCGTATGTCGGTTTTGCAAGCCTGCGAGAAAATCTCGCAGTACGGATGCCATACGGATTACATACGGAGGATGCCATGCGCTAAATACGCTGACACACCCTGCCTACGTAGGAGATATGGACCAATATTTTGGGGAATTGTCACCGATTTACGGCCGTAAAATACGGACCGTATTGTCTTATGCTGAGTGTGACGCCGACCATATACTGCGTGTACACTGTTATGTACTGCGTGGCCTGTATTCACACATCGGGTATTCTAAAAAATGTCGTGGACTGTGCTACATAGTATGTGGCTGCTATATACAGAAATACATATGTCTAATAACTGCTGCGTTAGAATCGTGGCACCATAAGTGTACTGATTTTTTTATATTTCTTATCAAAATAATAATTTTATCAAATATAGTGACTGGTTCTCTATCAAAATTGTAGATAGAAAAACACCCGGAGGTCTGGGACCGTGCGAGTGAGGAGTACAAAGCCTCCGCCTCTAAACGTGATGCCTGGCCAGCCATTGTAACAGAAATTTATCCACAGTGGCCTCAGCTACCAAAAGCTGGCCAAAAACTTATTTGTAAGTATGTTAAATTCGTGTTATTTTTATTACGTATGTACTATCTAATTGCCTATTTGTGTCACTTCCCTCTTTAGGTCTGGCCTTCTGTCTGTCACGGATATTCATTGTTTGGTGATTTTGTCTTTCATGTAATCCAAGTGGCTGGTTTGTTGTAGCAAAAAGCACACAAACATTGTCACAACCAATGTGCGACGGGCTCAGACTGGCGTCAATATGGCCGCTCTTTCCTCACCGCAGTCAGTGCCCGTTCCATACTCCCCTCTAGTCATGCCTCACACAGGGTTAATGACATCGTTAACAAAGCGAGGTGTTACGCACTCTGGTTATACACCTAACCCTGTTTGACAATGTTTTTACTATAGATTCTGCGTATGCAGCATCAATAGTACAAAGATTGAAATTAAAAAATAATAAAAATAACGTTATTCTCACCCTCCGACCTCCCGCCCTGTCCTTAACAGTGCAAGCGGCAAGTTCGATGCAGCAGTACCTGTCGTGTCAGCGGTCTCTGCGAA
The DNA here is from genome assembly GCF_032444005.1 of Ranitomeya imitator. Taxonomy (NCBI): domain Eukaryota; kingdom Metazoa; phylum Chordata; class Amphibia; order Anura; family Dendrobatidae; genus Ranitomeya; species Ranitomeya imitator. Next base: position 723,519,329 of record NC_091285.1, read on the forward strand.
ATCACTGCACAACCTGATCATAAATCCCCTCTGTCCAGTGCCACTTTGGATTGGTTAAACTTGTGGACATACGTGGCTGGGCAATATAGTACTTGTCCTGTCCAATATACTACGTGTTCATGCATATTCTGTAGTAGCCGATGCGTTAGACCTGGGCCACCATCTATTTCCTTTCTAATTTTTATAAATTTTTCAATTTCAGTGGAAGATGTGAAAAAACGTTGGAGATCAGTGACCGACAGACTGATGAAGGCACAGAAGGTAGAAAGTGGCAGCTCGCCCTCAAAAAAGAGGGTGCTGTTTGCAGACCAGCTGCAATTCACTTTAACAAGCAGAAATTTGCGGCGGTAAGTTTTATATATATATATATTTATTGGAATTTTCCACGTTTCACAGTACTCTTGTATTGACAAAGTCTTTTTTTATTCCTTGTACAGAACTGAAGGCAATGTTAGGGCCGAAACCCCACCGGTCCAGGAAGACAACAGCCTGGAGCTGGGTGATGGAGAGGAGGTGGAGGACTATCCTATTTGCTCCTCACCAAATCCACCCTTGCCTAGGCAGTCATCATCCATGCAAGCTGCAGTTATGCCCCCCACCTGTACTGTGGCAAGTTCGTCATCTGCGGTGGATGCGGCGGTGTTGTCTTCTGCTGCTGTTCCTGCCTCTTCTGCTGCGTCCAGCTCCTTTGTTGGGGGTTCAAGGCCCACTGGGTTGGGGTCTGGTTCTGCCCGTCCTGTGCCAATGGTTAGGCCAGCACCCAAGAAGGGGAAAAAAAAGGATGGTTCGACTGGTGCCATTGAGGCACTCACAAGTCGAACCCTCAATATGATAGACCATTCATCTCCACAAGATGAAATGGATAAATTTGGATCTGTGGTAGCTAGCCGCCTAAGGTCCATGACATGGGACAGGCAGAGCCTGTGCATGACAGCAGTTAATGCAGTCCTAATGTCTGCTGCTGTCCCATCAGCAATCCCCCCACCACAAGACATAGTGGTGGGAATTATGAAAGCATTTACGATCCCAAGTGGGCCGCCACCACCACCACCAGCAGCTGCTTCTCAAAGGTTTTTTCATGCAGCACACAGGCCCGACGCAGCTGAAGCCTATAATTCAAGCCACTGTCCAACTCGTCAAAGTTCTGGCCATAATGTTTCCCAAAACACGAGTATTTCGTCGCAAGATATGTTTCCGGGGTATGGGTACGAGCCAGAGTACCAGCAATTTTGATGAATTAGGTCCTAAACCCCCCTGTCCTGTTGACAGGTTGTTCAAAAATCCATAGTTGATGCACTTTTGTCCTGTTGACAGGTTGTTCAAAAATCCATAGTTGATGCACTTTTGTCCTGTTGACAGGTTTTGATAGCGTCCATTCTTGATGGACTGTTTTGGACAATGTTTGTCCTTTTTTTCTACAAGCTACGTCTGTTACCGACGTTACATTTTTATGTGTAGTACACATATTTTGTTTTGGAAAAAAATTATACATATATTTTTGGGAAATATGTGTGTCCAGACAAAGGTCAATTTGTTTGGATTTCTGTCCCCAACCCAACTGTTCTGTTGACAGGTTGTTCACAAATCCATTGTTATACCGAAGACTGGGGATCACCCTTAATATAAGGTTATAAATGCGAAAAAGACATTTAATTTATTTATTTATTTATTTATTCTTGAAGTCTAAACAACATATACCACATAGAAAATAGATACATAAAAACATGAGTATTAAAAACACTTGTGTTAAAGACCACCCCAAAAAAAGAGAGGCAGAAAGAAATAAAGACCCCTAGGACCCCGAACAATGGGTCTTGTACAATTAACAAAAATAGCATCGTGCAATTAGATAATAATGCAGCACATAATTATAGGACATGATAACAAATACTGGTAACGCTGGTGTGGAGAAAGAAAATGTTCCATCCACAAAGCATAAACCGGCCGACACACCAAATGCCTAATAATTCACAGTAATATTAGCACCATATACACTAGCATAGAAAATCCACAAAAAATAATAAGTAGACACTGTATAACCAGCCAAACTTGTAAAATAGCTTATCTAGTACCTTAACATTGGCAAGACAATATTATGCCCAGAGATAGGACTATAATGTCCAGCAACCAGAAAACACACATAAGCACCACAGACCAATAACCGTGGTGAAAATGGTGTATGAGACCAAAACCCACTGCTAGATAGATATGTACTATATCTGGCACCGAAAGGTGCAGAAGTATTAAGATCGCAGTGGGAATAGGTACATGTAGCCACCAAAGCCAACCATGCAAATGAGATACTAAAAAAGAATACAAATGGAACAAAATATATATATAATAATAATAAATAATAAATAGTACCTCAGTAGCAAAAAGATACAGCTGCAAACTGCAGCACAAATATATGGAGCAGAGGTGGATACATGACCATAATGAGCGTGGCAGCAGGCCCACGATAGATGATGAACACTGCCTGCCTATATATTTACGCTCCAGGTCCCATGACACATGTCCAAACAATAGGTACACAAAACCCAGAGAGGAGTCCGAGGGGGGTTAGGAACCCGACGCGTGTCGCCACAGCCGTGGCTTCATCAGGGGTAAAAAATGGTATGAGCTATTAGACTCCAGTACGAGCTTAAATACTATACCTAATGCCGCAGAAACTCCGACAGCTGTGTGATCATAACGTGCGATCCGGAAGTGACAAAATACCGGAAGTGGGGAGAAGGTGTCTATACCCGCGGCCGGGTGTACAAAGATGGCGGCTAAAGCTTGCCTGGGCCATTCTGTTCAGTGTATTAGTGCAGGTGGGCGGAGCTCATTGTTTCTGCCTGTGATTGCCGGTGACGCATTACGCGCATGCGCCGTATGAGCTTTAGCCGCCATCTTTGTACACCCGGCCGCGGGTATAGACACCTTCTCCCCACTTCCGGTATTTTGTCACTTCCGGAACGCACGTTATGATCACACAGCTGTCGGAGTTTCTGCGGCATTAGGTATAGTATTTAAGCTCGTACTGGAGTCTAATAGCTCATACCATTTTTTACCCCTGATGAAGCCACGGCTGTGGCGACACGCGTCGGGTTCCTAACCCCCCTCGGACTCCTCTCTGGGTTTTGTGTACCTATTGTTTGGACATGTGTCATGGGACCTGGAGCGTAAATATATAGGCAGGCAGTGTTCATCATCTATCGTGGGCCTGCTGCCACGCTCATTATGGTCATGTATCCACCTCTGCTCCATATATTTGTGCTGCAGTTTGCAGCTGTATCTTTTTGCTACTGAGGTACTATTTATTATTTATTATTATTATATATATATTTTGTTCCATTTGTATTCTTTTTTAGTATCTCATTTGCATGGTTGGCTTTGGTGGCTACATGTACCTATTCCCACTGCGATCTTAATACTTCTGCACCTTTCGGTGCCAGATATAGTACATATCTATCTAGCAGTGGGTTTTGGTCTCATACACCATTTTCACCACGGTTATTGGTCTGTGGTGCTTATGTGTGTTTTCTGGTTGCTGGACATTATAGTCCTATCTCTGGGCATAATATTGTCTTGCCAATGTTAAGGTACTAGATAAGCTATTTTACAAGTTTGGCTGGTTATACAGTGTCTACTTATTATTTTTTGTGGATTTTCTATGCTAGTGTATATGGTGCTAATATTACTGTGAATTATTAGGCATTTGGTGTGTCGGCCGGTTTATGCTTTGTGGATGGAACATTTTCTTTCTCCACACCAGCGTTACCAGTATTTGTTATCATGTCCTATAATTATGTGCTGCATTATTATCTAATTGCACGATGCTATTTTTGTTAATTGTACAAGACCCATTGTTCGGGGTCCTAGGGGTCTTTATTTCTTTCTGCCTCTCTTTTTTTGGGGTGGTCTTTAACACAAGTGTTTTTAATACTCATGTTTTTATGTATCTATTTTCTATGTGGTATATGTTGTTTAGACTTCAAGAATAAATAAATAAATAAATAAATTAAATGTCTTTTTCGCATTTATAACCTTATATTAAGGGTGATCCCCAGTCTTCGGTATGTCTCTTGTTCTTTTTGTTTTTCATATTACTTCTTGGCATACTTCTGGTTAGATCCCCTTGTAGTATATTCAGTCTTGTTATTATTGATGGTGCCCTCCTTTGTTGTTTCATCACAAATCCATTGTTGATGCAGTATTTTGTCCTGTTGACAGGTTGTTATATTGTCCATTTTTGATGGACTGTTCTGGACAATGTTTGTCCTTGTGTTATAATATCAACGTCATTTAAAGACGTTTTGTTTTTATGTGTAGTACACGTGTTATTTATGAATAAAAACTAAATTTGTTTTTTTGCAAAAATGTCTGGTAATTTCTTATTCTAAAAAAAGTTTATTTCAATTAGCAAATTATGAACTGTGAGTAATGGGATAATAACTGTCAGTGACTAAAGAGTAAGTTGCGGACACAAGGTTTGATTTTTCAAACAAAATTCTTATTTATTAATTCCTTTTGTTTTTTAAATGATAAAGATCAAAAGGACATTGAATGCATGGGGTTAGCCATCCAATCTGCTCAGCTGTACTGATGAAGAACACAAGGGCTGTGATTGTTTTGGGGTTAGCCATCCGATCTGCTCAGCTGTACTGATGAAGAACACAAGGGCTGTGATTGTTTTGGGGTTAGCCATCCAATCTGCTCAGCTGTACTGATGAAGAACACAAGGGCTGTGATTGTTTTGGGGTTAGCCATCCGATCTGCTCAGCTGTACTGATGAAGAACACAAGGGCTGTGATTGTTTTGGGGTTAGCCATCCAATCTGCTCAGCTGTACTGATGAAGAACACAAGGGCTGTGATTGTTTTGGGGTTAGCCATCCAATCTGCTCAGCTGTACTGATGAAGAACACAAGGGCTGTGATTGTTTTGGGGTTAGCCATCCAATCTGCTCAGCTGTACTGATGAAGAACACAAGGGCTGTGATTGTTTTGGGGTTAGCCATCCAATCTGCTCAGCTGTACTGATGAAGAACACAAGGGCTGTGATTGTTTTGGGGTTAGCCATCCGATCTGCTCTTCTGAACAGGCTGACATCTTGATGGGGATTAAGTGTTCGATCTTCTCTGCTGTTCAGGCTGCTCAACACCGGCACAGGAGTATTGCCAGTGCACGGCACCTTCAGGACTCATGAAGTAGTCAGTGAAGGTTTCTCGCACACGCACCCCCGAGATGGATTGCCTGCCTTGACCCAAGTTGTCCACTGCAATTAATTCAGACAGCTGTGACTCCTCATCTACCTCTGTGCTGTATTCCCGAACGTAGTTGTGGAGAACACAGCATGCCTTGATCACAGTGTCCACGGTCTCCGTATCTAGCTGGATGGCAGTGTGAAAGATCCTCCACTGACTACACATGATCCCAAAGGTGCATTCCACATATTTTCGTGCACGGCTCAGCCGATAGTTGAAAATCCTCCGCCGGTCATCCAGTGCCCTTCGTGGGTATGGGTGCAGCAGGTTAGTTTTTAAGGGAAATGCCTCATCCGATACCATCACAAAGGGTACAGGATGTGTGGAACCAGGCAAAGGTCTTGGGGCTGGGAGCGTTCCGCCATCTTGAAGAATTTGAAGTCCAATCTGTGATGATTGCAGCACCCGAGAGTCCCCAGAACTGCCATAAGCACCAACGTCGATGGCAACAAACTTGTAATGGGCATCAGCCACCGCCATCAGGACCACAGAAAAATATTTTTTATAATTAAAGAAGCGTGATCCTGATCTTGGTGGCTTCAGCACTCTCACATGTTTGCCATCGACAGCACCTATGCAGTTGGGGAAATTGGCCACAGACTGAAAGCCTGCTGCTACCTGCAGCCAAGTCTCTTCGGTTGGGCAAGGCATCACGATGGGCTGCAACTTCTGCCAGATGACGGCACATGTGCACCTCACAATTAGAGAGATGGTGGATTTGCCAACCCTAAATTGGAGGTGCAGGGATGTGTAGCTCTCTCCTGTGGCCAAAAACCTGGAAAAAAATGTGAAAAAATTAGAATATTTTAAATAATTATGAAAATATGCATGACAACATAACTAGTACGATTCAGGGGCACTAGATCTGTAAACATTGTGGCGCAGTGGCAGAAATATGGGGGCACTGGCAGCATTAGGACATAATTGCAGCATTATGGGGGCAATGGCAGCATTGTAGCGCACTATGGCAGCATTATAGGGGCACTAGCAGCATTGTGGCGCACTGGCAGCATTATGGCGGCACTGTGGCAGCAGCAGCATTATAGGGGCACTAACAGCATTGTGGCGCAGTGGCAGCATTATGGAGGCACTGGCAGCATTGGGACGTAATAGCAGCATTATGGAGGCACTGGCAGCATTGGGACGTAATAGCAGCATTATGGGGGCAATGGCAGCATTGTAGCGCACTGTGGCAGCATTATAGGGGCACTAGCAGCATTGTGGCGCACTGGCAGCATTATGGCGGCACTGTGGCAGCAGCAGCATTATAGGGGCACTAACACCATTGTGGCGCAGTGGCAGCATTATGGAGGCACTGGCAGCATTGGGACGTAATAGCAGCATTATGGAGGCACTGGCAGCATTGGGACGTAATAGCAGCATTATGGGGGCACTGGCAGCATTGGGACGTAATAGCAGCATTATGGGGGCACTGTTGCAGCATTAACTATGGGGCCAATGTGTGGAGTTTTTTTTTTTTTTTAAAAAGGGCCTTACCGCAAGGTGATGAGCAGCCTTTCCTCAGCAGAGATTGATCTTCGCATACATGTGTCTTCGTAGCTGAGTTGTGGAGCCAGAATTATAAGAAGGCGATCAAATGCCTGAATCGTAAGCCGGCTAAACTGGATAAATTTTTCAGGAAAACTGAATGTAAAAAAAAAAAAAAAAATTCTCAAACCACAGATATATAACACAACAGTTTATAACATCAAAAAAAAAAAAGGTGAACACAGAAGACAATATATCATTTCTACCTACAGTGGGGAAAAAAAAGTATTTAGTCAGTCAGCAATAGTGCAAGTTCCACCACTTAAAAAGATGAGAGGCGTCTGTAATTTACATCATAGGTAGACCTCAACTATGGGAGACAAACTGAGAAAAAAAAATCCAGAAAATCACATTGTCTGTTTTTTTAACAATTTATTTGCATATTATGGTGGAAAATAAGTATTTGGTCAGAAACAAACAATCCAGATTTCTGGCTCTCACAGACCTGTAACTTCTTCTTTAAGAGTCTCCTCTTTCCTCCACTCATTACCTGTAGTAATGGCACCTGTTTAAACTTGTTATCAGTATAAAAAGACACCTGTGCACACCCTCAAACAGTCTGACTCCAAACTCCACTATGGTGAAGACCAAAGAGCTGTCAAAGGACACCAGAAACAAAATTGTAGCCCTGCACCAGGCTGGGAAGACTGAATCTGCAATAGCCAACCAGCTTGGAGTGAAGAAATCAACAGTGGGAGCAATAATTAGAAAATGGAAGACATACAAGACCACTGATAATCTCCCTCGATCTGGGGCTCCACGCAAAATCCCACCCCGTGGGGTCAGAATGATCACAAGAACGGTGAGCAAAAATCCCAGAACCACGCGGGGGGACCTAGTGAATGAACTGCAGAGAGCTGGGACCAATGTAACAAGGCCTACCATAAGTAACACACTACGCCACCATGGACTCAGATCCTGCAGTGCCAGACGTGTCCCACTGCTTAAGCCAGTACATGTCCGGGCCCGTCTGAAGTTTGCTAGAGAGCATTTGGATGATCCAGAGGAGTTTTGGGAGAATGTCCTATGGTCTGATGAAACCAAACTGGAACTGTTTGGTAGAAACACAACTTGTCGTGTTTGGAGGAAAAAGAATACTGAGTTGCATCCATCAAACACCATACCTACTGTAAAGCATGGTGGTGGAAACATCATGCTTTGGGGCTGTTTCTCTGCAAAGGGGCCAGGACGACTGATCCGGGTACATGAAAGAATGAATGGGGCCATGTATCTTGAGATTTTGAGTGCAAACCTCCTTCCATCAGCAAGGGCATTGAAGATGAAACGTGGCTGGGTCTTTCAACATGACAATGATCCAAAACACACCGCCAGGGCAACGAAGGAGTGGCTTCGTAAGAAGCATTTCAAGGTCCTGGAGTGGCCTAGCCAGTCTCCAGATCTCAACCATATAGAAAACCTTTGGAGGGAGTTGAAAGTCCATGCTGCCAAGCGAAAAGCCAAAAACATCACTGCTCTAGAGGAGATCTGCATGGAGGAATGGGCCAACATACCAACAACAGTGTGTGGCAACCTTGTGAAGACTTACAGAAAACGTTTGACCTCTGTCATTGCCAACAAAGGATATATTACAAAGTATTGAGATGAAATTTTGTTTCTGACCAAATACTTATTTTCCACCATAATATGCAAATAAAATGTTAATAAAACAGACAATGTGATTTTCTGGATTTTTTTTTCTCAGTTTGTCTCCCATAGTTGAGGTCTACCTATGATGTAAATTACAGACACCTCTCATCTTTTTAAGTGGTGGAACTTGCACTATTGCTGACTGACTAAATACTTTTTTGCCCCACTGTATATCTTGCCTCCTTAAATCTTGGTAAAGGACATGGAAGTGTCCCTTTTCCTCCCGCTCATTAATAATGGGATGAACCCACATCCGTTTTGGACGTCTTCTATTCCTTCTCCGAGATTGCTCCTATGGGAGAATATAGTATTTATTATTTACACAGAATTGTGGCCCGATTCTCTAACGCATCGGGTATTCTAGAATATGCATGTCCCAGTAGTATATGGACAATGATGATTCAAGAATTCGCCTCAGACTGTGCCCGTCGATGTTTGATCGAGGCAACCTTTATGACATCATCATCGCCATGGCAACCATTTTGACATCAACGTCGATGTGCCCGTTGCTGATTGGCCTGGCGGCCTCGACCAATCAGAGACGCGGTATTTCAAAGTCGGTACTGTGCCCGTCGCTGATTGGTCGAGGCCTGCCTGGCGGCATCGACCATGCAGGGACACGGGATTTCAAGGACAGACAGAAATACAGACAGACAGACATACGGAAAAATAGACAATTACATATATATATATGGTACTGTACAACGCATAGACAATCGCTGCTAAGGCTACTTTCACTTCCATCAGTACTGTTCCGTCGCAATACACTGACGCCGACATACCCCTGGACGTTGTGAAATAACTGCATGACGTGGGCAGCAGATGTATTTTTTATACACATCCGCTGCCCATTCTGCAGTCTGGGGAGGAGGGGGTGTATTTTCTGGCGCACATGAGCAGTCAAAAATGGCGGATGCGATGCACCAAGAAAAACATATAGGTAAGGATTTTACGTGTCGACGGTCTGCCAAAAAAAGACACATACATCGCACAATGGATGCAACATACGGCAAAACGTCGCAAACCATTGCTAATACAAGTGTATGGGAAAATAAAATCCTGCAAGCACATATGCAGGATCCGTTTTATCCCAAAACGACAAATTGCGAGGAAGCGTTACGGAAGTGGGAAGTAGCCGATCAGCAGCAACAGAAACACTACAAATCCACAGCATAGTCCGCATAGTGTGCACATCTAATGACATTATATTACCTGCTCAGTGTGGTGGTGCAGCAAAATCAGTGCCGTCAGCAACAAAAGATGGTTTTGTTGTGGCGAAAGACACCAATGGGGCTGAACGTGCGGCATGTTGAAAGCAGCAAAAAAGCAAAATGGAGAAGAGGGGATGGAACAGGAAATGACCTGTGAGAGTCTCTTTTTTTCCTTTTTTTTTTAACCAACTTTATTTGTTATTAAAAACGCTTAAAAAAACGCATTAAAAAACGCATCAAAAACGCATCAAAAACGCACCAAAAACGCACCAAAAACGCATGCGGATTTCCGGAAGAAAACATCAGGTTTTCTTCAGGAAAATTGCATGAAAAATCTGCACACATTCCTGAACGTGTGCACATAGCCTTACCCTGATTATTTGCTTGCATTATTGCAGTTTCCTCAGTATACAGTATTGATATATTCATGCCTTTATTCATCTGTGATGCTTTGGCTCCCTCTAGCGGTCAGAGTTATGTTGGCAGTTCAATCTTGTTTTTGTATTATCCATGTCTGATTCTCCTCCTCCTTTGCAATGCATTATGGTAGCTCAGCCTCCATTTCCCTCCATTTTTCCTTTCACTTTCTTCGGTTTGCCTTCAAGGAAAGACGCTTCACTTCATCCCCCTTGCGATTGCATTGCCGGTATGTCTTTATGCTTCATATAGATATTCCTGCTCTATATTAGCTTAGTTTAACCAGTTGTACTCCCAGTTTAGTCACTAGCTTTCTAAATGTTATGCATAATGTATATCATGTGTATTATGTATCTTCTATGCCATGCACTGATTCTATGTATATCATTGTTCACAGTTTCACCGCATCAATATACCACTACGTTTAATAAAGCACAGACTCAACCACAGTCTCCTTATTGGACACCGGTATAGCGGTTTAGCTGACTGTATAGCTACGTATGAGCCTGCCTCAGCTAGTGAGGACAGAACAGTGAAACGGCAGCCATCCAACTAGTGGGATTCAAGTCACCGGCTACACAGAGACTGAATACAGCTGCAGCAATCTCTGCACAGCCAAGCACTTTCCCAAGACACCATGTCTCACAAATCACATAGGACAAGATCTGTTACTTCCGTCTCCTCAAAGACAACATCCATCAGCAGCGCGGTCGCCATTGCCCGCGCCAATGCTGAAGCCGCCAAAATACGAGCAAGCTTTGCTGACCAAGAGATGCAACTTAAATTAGAAAAAGCACGCCTAGATGACGAAGAGAGAAGGTCACTCTTAGAGAGAGACGAGCAAGAGAGAAGGTCGCGCTTAGAGAGAGACGAGCAAGAGAGAAGGTCACGCTTAGAGAGAGCCGACCAAGAGAGAAGAACGCAGTTAGAGAAGGCACGTGTGGATGCCGCCTTAGAAAGCCTAGCAGCAAAAAGGGAAGCTGCCGCAGCCCTCGCCGAAGCAGAATCGCTAGAAGCCGCGCAAAATCCCAAGCTGCATAGCCAAAGCAGTACGTCGAGTCTGGAGTTTCCACTGCAAGACTCACCACAACGCACATCTCAGTATGTTAATGACCTTCCTGATCCAAACTATAACCCTGAACCAGTACCAAAACCAGAATACGACACCTCCAGCGAAGTGAGCGAGAGTCGTCACGAGGCTCAGGACAGAAACAAACTCGAAAATGTGAGGCAAAACAACTCTGCTAATGACTACCCTGCCCCTCATCAGGTAACCAACGTGGATCACCCTGCTGACGCACCGTGCATCAGGCCGAAGCAATACGACACCGGCTGGCGCCACCATGAGGACACTAACAGGTACGAACGCACCTCACATCACTATCAGGGCGACCCATCACCAGTATACTCTGCTGACAACCGATTCACGACAGAATTTGCCAAGTTCTTCACACGACGTGAACTGGTTGCCAAGGGACTCATGAAATTCACTGACCGAGCTGAAGGTTACAGAGCTTGGAAAGCTTCCTTCCAAAATGTCATTAGAGACTTGGGGCTACAACACAGGGAAGAGATAGACCTGTTAGTCAAATACCTGGGAGAAGAGTCAGTCAAACACGCAGTAAGGATCAGAGACATTAATATAAACCGCCCTGAGACTGGCCTCAAAGAAATCTGGAAAAGGCTGGATGAGTGTTACGGCTCAGCAGAAGTAATAGAAAGAGCCTTGTTCAAAAGAATCGATGACTTTCCTAAAATATCTAACAAAGGTCTCCAGAAACTTAGAGAGCTAAGCGACCTGCTAAAGGAAGTCCAAGTTGCCAAATACGAGGACGACCTACAGGGACTTGCATTTCTCGACACAGCCAGAGGTGTTAACCCTATAGTCCAGAAGTTGCCCTACAATCTACAGGAGAGGTGGCTCACACATGGTTCCACGTACAAATACAAACACAGCGTTCCATTCCCTCCCTTCTCCGTTTTTGTAGACTTCATACACCAACAAGCGAGAATTAGTAACGATCCCAGCTTTGACTTTGATATACCATATGCCACACCATCACCACCTGCAAATCCACGCAGAACATCTGTGGAAGTACACAAGACTTATGTTTCTTCTTCAGGTTCTAATTACAGGTCTGCTGGCTGCTCCCAATCAGAGACAAAGGTGCAGGACCCTGACAAGCAGTGCCCACTTCATCAGAAGCCTCATCCTCTCCTGAAATGCAAAGCCTTCAGAGGAAAATCTATGCCAGATCGCAGAAGCTTCCTGAAAGAAAACGGTATCTGCTACAAGTGCTGCTCGTCCACAGCTCATCTCGCCAAGGATTGCAAGGTCAGTGTAAAATGCACAGAATGTGGCACCACAGATCATAACACTGCTCTACACCCTGGCCCAGCTCCATGGAGTACACAAAACACGCCAGCTGACAGTGAGCATGGCGGGGAGGAAAGGAACACTGATACAGCTACGCCAGAGATCACTTCACAATGTACCGAGGTCTGCAAAGGGACAATAGACAGTAGGTCCTGTTCAAAAATATGCCTCGTCAAAGTATACCCGAAGGGCCATAGAGACCAAGCTGTAAGACTGTATGCTATCTTGGATGATCAAAGTAATCGATCCTTGGCTAGATCAACGTTCTTTGACCTATTCAACATCAAAGGGCCAAGCACTCCCTACTCCTTAACCCCTTCCCGACCCATGACGCCACGTAGGCGTCATGAAAGTCGGTGCCATTCCGACCCATGACGCCTATGCGGCGTCATGGAAAGATCGCGTCCCTGCAGATCGGGTGAAAGGGTTAACTCCCATTTCACCCGATCTGCAGGGACAGGGGGAGTGGTAGTTTAGCCCTGGGGGGGTGGCTTCACCCCCTCGTGGCTACGATCGCTCTGATTGGCTGTTGAAAGTGAAACTGCCAATCAGAGCGATTTGTAATATTTCACCTATTATAACGGGTGAAATATTACAATCCAGCCATGGCCGATGCTGAAATATCATCGGCCATGGCTGGAAATACTAATGTGCCCCCACCCCACCGATCGCCCCCCCAGCCCTCCGATCTGGCCGGTACACTGCTCCGGCTCCCCTCCATCCAGTGCTCCGCTCCCCCCCGTGCTCTTGCCCGCTCCCCCCGTGCTCCAATCACCCCCCCCCCGTGCTCCAATCACCCCCCCTGCACTCCGATCCACCCCCCCCTGTGCTCCGTTCCACCCCCCCGTGCTCCATTCCAGCCCCCCCGTGCTCCGTTCCACGCCCCCCGTGCTCCGTTCCACCCCTCCCGCACTCCGATTCCCCCCCGTGCTCCGATCCCCCCCCCGTGTCCCCCCCCACCCCATCATACTTACCGATCCAGCCGGGGTCCCGTCCGTCTTCTCCCTGGGCGCCGCCATCTTCCAAAATGGTGGGCGCATGCGCAGTGCGCCCGCCGAATCTGCCGGCCGGCAGATTCGTTCCAAAGTGCATTTTGATCACTGAGATAGATTATATCTCAGTGATCAAAATAAAAAAAATAATAAATGACCCCCCCCTTTGTCACCCCCATAGGTAGGGACAATAAAAAAATAAAGAAATTTTTTTTTTTCCACTAATGTTAGAATAGGGTTAGGGTTAGGGCTAGAGTTAGGGTTTCGGTATGTGCACACGTATTCTGGTCCTCTGCGGATTTTTCCGCTGCGGATTTGATAAATCCGCAGTGCTAAACCGCTGCGGATTTATGGCGGATTTACCGCGGTTTTTCTGCGCATTTCACTGCGGTTTTACAACTGCGATTTTCTATTTGAGCAGTTGTAAAACCGCTGCGGAATCCGCACAAAGAAGTGACATGCTGCGGAATGTAAACCGCTGCGTTTCCGTGCAGTTTTTCCGCAGCATGTGTACAGCGATTTTTGTTTCCCATAGGTTTACATTGAACTGTAAACTCATGGGAAACTGCTGTGGATCCGCAGCGTTTTCCGCAGCGTGTGCACATACCTTTAGAATTAGGCTATGTGCACACGGTGCGGATTTGGCTGCGGATCCGCAGCAGTGTTCAATCAGGTTTACAGTACCATGTAAACATATGAAAAACCAAATCCGCTGTGCCCATGGTGCGGAAAATACCGCGCGGAAACGCTGCGTTGTATTTTCCGCAGCATGTCAATTCTTTGTGCGGATTCCGCAGCGTTTTACACCTGTTCCTCAATAGGAATCCGCAGGTGAAATCCGCACAAAAAACACTGGAAATCCGCGGAAAATCCGCAGGTAAAACGCAGTGCCTTTTACCCGCGGATTTTTCAAAAATGGTGCGAAAATATCTCACACGAATCCGCAACGTGGGCACATAGCCTTAGGGTTAGGGTTGGAATTAGGGTTGTGGTTATGGTTAGGGGTGTGTTGGGGTTAGGGTTGTGGTTAGGGGTGTGTTTAGGGTTATGGCTACAGTTGGGATTAGGGTTAGGGGTGTGTTGGGGTTAGGGTTGTGATTAGGGTTGGGGTTAGGGTTGTGATTAGGGTTATGGCTACAGTTGGGATTAGGGTTAGGGGTGTGTTGGGGTTAGGGGTGTGTTGGGGTTAGTGTTGTGGTTAGGGGTGTGTTGCGGTTAGGGTTGTGTTTAGGGTTATGGCTACAGTTGGGATTAGGGTTAGGGGTGTGGGGGGGTTAGTGTTGGAGGTAGAATTGAGGGGTTTCCACTGTTTAGGCACATCAGGGGTCTCCAAACGCAACATGGCGCCACCATTGATTCCAGCCAATCTCGTATTCAAAAAGTCAAATGGTGCTCCCTCACTTCCGAGCCCTGACGTGTGCCCAAACAGTGGTTTACCCCCACATATGGGGTACCAGCATACTCAGGACAAACTGCGCAACAATTACTGGGGTCCAATTTCTCCTGTTACCCTTGTGAATCTAAAAAAATGCTTGCTAAAACATAATTTTTGAGGAAAGAAAAATGATTTTTTATTTTCACGGCTCTGCGTTGTAAACGTCTGTGAAGCACTTGGGGGTTCAAAGTGCTCACCACATATCTAGATAAGTTCCTTGGGGGGTCTAGTTTCTAAAATGTAGTCACTTGTGGGGGGTTTCTACTGTTTAGGCACACCAGGGGCTCTGCAAACGCAACGTGACACCCGCAGACCATTCCATCAAAGTCTGCATTTCAAAAGTCACTACTTCCCTTCTGAGCCCCGACGTGTGCCCAAACAGTGGTTTACCCCCACTCATGGGGTATCAGCGTACTCAGGAGAAACTGGACAACAACTTTTGGGGTCCAATTTCTCCTGTAACCCTTGGGAAAATAAAAAATTCTGGGCTAAATAATTATTTTTGAGGAAAGAAAACGTATTTATTATTTTCACGGCTCTGCATTATAAACTTCTATGTAGCACTTGGGGGTTCAAAGTGCTCACCACACATCTAGATAAGTTCCTTTCGGGGTCTAGTTTCCAAAATGCGGTCACTTGTGGGGGGTTTCTACTGTTAAGCCACATCAGGGGCTCTGCAAACGCAACGTGACGCCCACAGAGCATTCCATCAAAGTCTGCATTTCAAAACGTCACTACTTCAATTCCAAGCCCCGGCATGTGCCCAAACAGTGATTTACCCCCACATATGGGGTATCATCGTACTCAGGAGAAACTGGACAACAACTTTTGGGGTCAAATTTCTCCTGTTACCCTTGGGAAAATAAAAAATTGCAGGCTAAAAGATCATTTTTGAGAAAATAATTTTTTTTTTTTTTTCATGGCTCTGCGTTATAAACTTCTGTGAAGCACTTGGGGGTTCAAAGTCCTCACCACACATCTAGATTAGTTCCTTTGGGGGTCTAGTTTCCAAAATGGGGTCATTTGTGGGGGATCTCCAATGTTTAGGCACACAGGGGCTCTCCAAACGTGACATGGTGTCCACTAATGATTGGAGCTAATTTTCCATTTAAAAAGCCAAATGGCGTGCCATCCCTTCCGAGCCCTGCCGTGCGCCCAAACAGTGGTTTACCCCCACATATCGGGTATCTGCGTACTCAGGACAAACAGGACAACAATATTTGGGGTCCAATTTCTCCTATTATCCTTGGCAAAATAGGAAATTCCAGGCTAAAAAATCATTTTTGAGGAAAGAAAAATTATTTTTTATTTTCATGGCTCTGCGTTATAAACTTCTGTGAAGCACCTGGGGGTTTAAAGTGCTCAATATGCATCTAGATAAGTTCCTTGGGGGGTCTAGTTTCCAAAATGGGGTCACTTGTGGGGGAGCTCCAATGTTTAGGCACACAGGGGCTCTCCAAACGCGACATGGTGTCCGCTAACAATTGGAGCTAATTTTCCATTCAAAAAGTCAAATGGCGCGCCTTCCCTTCCGAGCCTTACCATGTGCCCAAACAGTGGTTTACCCCCACATGTGAGGTATTGGTGTACTCAGGAGAAATTGCCCAACACATTTTAGGATCCATTTTATCCTGTTGCCCATGTGAAAATGAAAAAATTGAGGCTAAAAGAATTTTTTTGTGAAAAAAAAGTACTTTTTCATTTTTACGGATTAATTTGTGAAGCACCTGGGGGTTCAAAGTGCTCACTATGCATCTAGATAAGTTCCTTGGGGCGTCTAGTTTCCAAAATGGGGTCACTTGTGGGGGAGCTCCAATTTTTAGGCACACGGGGGCTCTCCAAACGTGACATGGTGTCCGCTAAAGAGTGGAGCCAATTTTTGATTCAAAAAGTCAAATGGCGCTCCTTCCCTTCCAAGCCCTGCCGTGCGCCCAAACAGTGGTTTACCCCCACATATGAGGTATCAGCGTACTCAGGACAAATTGGACAACAACTTTCGTGGTTCAGTTTCTCCTTTTACCATTGGGAAAATAAAAAAAATTGTTGCTAAAAGATAATTTTTGTGACTAAAAAGTTAAATGTTCATTTTTTCCTTCCATGTTGCTTCTGCTGCTGTGAAGCACCTGAAGGGTTAATAAACTTCTTGAATGTGGTTTTGAGCACCTTGAGGGGTGCAGTTTTTAGAATGGTGTCACTTTTGGGTATTTTCAGCCATATAGACCCCTCAAACTGACTTCAAATGTGAGGTGGTCCCTAAAAAAAATGGTTTTGTAAATTTCGTTGTAAAAATGACAAATCGCTGGTCAAATTTTAACCCTTATAACTTCCTAACAAAAAAAAATTTTGTTTTCAAAATTGTGCTGATGTAAAGTAAACATGTGGGAAATGTTATTTATTAACTATTTTGTGTCACATACCTCTCTGGTTTAACAGAATAAAAATTCAAAATGTGAAAATTGCGAAATTTTCAAAATTTTCGCCAAATTTCCGTTTTTATCACAAATAAACGCAGAATTTATTGACCTAAATTTACCACTAACATGAAGCCCAATATGTCACGAAAAAACAATCTCAGAACCGCTAGGATCCGTTGAAGCGTTCCTGAGTTATTACCTCATAAAGGGACACTGGTCAGAATTGCAAAAAACGGCAAGGTCTTTAAGGTCAAAATAGGCTGGGTCATGAAGGGGTTAAAGACGTGTGCAGGTACTGTGACAACAGCAGGCAGGAAAGCTACTGACTACCAGATCGAGTCTTTAGACGGACAATTCTGCCTACCACTACCTACGATCATCGAATGTAACCAGATCCCAGACAACAGATCTGAAATCCCTACACCAGATGTAGCAATCCATCACGCTCACTTAAAACGAATAGCACACCTTATACCGGAACTCGACCATCAGGCCCAGATAATTCTGCTGTTGGGGAGAGATATCCTACAGGTTCATAAAGTGAGACGTCATATCAATGGACTCCACAATGCTCCCTCTGCCCAAAGGCTAGACCTAGGATGGGTCATAATTGGCAACGTATGCTTGGGACGCATGCACGCCCCATCTTCTGTGACAAGCATGCTGACAAATACATTGGAGAAAGGACGTCCATCTCTGTTTCAACCTTGTAACAATGAGTTCCATGTCAGGGAACTGCCACACAGCATCCAACTACCTGATCATTTAATAGACTTTACTCACGACAGCAATATAGTGTCGGGAAGCGATGAGGATCAGTTAGGGGGCACAGTCTTCCAGAGAACTAAGCAGGACAACCAAGTGGCAATGTCGGTAGAGGACAAGTTGTTCTTAGAGGTAATGGACAAGGGACTCGTTAAAGATGAGACCAACAGCTGGGTCGCACCTCTTCCCTTCAAAACCCACAGACCACGTCTACCGAACAACAGAAATCAGGCATTACAACGTTTCTCCTCTCTCATTCGTAATCTGCAAAAGAAACCAGAGATGAAAGATCACTTTTTCTCCTTCATGTCAAAGATTTTTGAAAACTGTCACGCAGAACTAGCTCCCACTCTCAAAGACTCTGAAGAATGCTGGTTCCTACCCATGTTCGGAGTATACCACCCTAAGAAACCAGGCCCGATCAGAGTCGTGTTTGATTCCAGTGCTAAGTTTAATGATGTCTCCCTGAATGATGTTCTGCTGACAGGACCAGACCTCAATAACATACTACTGGGTGTACTTATGCGCTTCCGTAAGGATTCCATTGCCTTCATCGCTGACATCCAGCAAATGTTCCATTGTTTCCTTGTGAGAGAGAGAGACAGGAACTTCCTAAGATTCTTCTGGTACAGAGATAATGATCCTACTAAAGAAGTCACAGAGTATCGCATGAGAGTGCACATCTTTGGCAACAGTCCTTCACCTGCAGTTGCCATTTACGGACTCAAAAGGTCGGCTCAGGAAGGAGAACCAGAATACGGAGCAGATGTCAGACAATTCATAGAAAAGGACTTTTATGTCGACGACTGTCTAAAAGCCATGCCTTCAAATGAGACTGCCATCAGTCTTCTCAGGAGAGCCCAGGACATGTTTGCCTGCTCAAACCTTAGGCTTCATAAAATAGCCTCAAACAGCCAAGAACTCATGGAAGCGTTCCCTTCTCAAGACCTATGTAATGGTCTCAGAGACCTGGACCTGGGGTCAGACCCTGCACCAATGCAACGCAGCCTCGGGCTTCTCTGGAATCTACAATCAGACACTTTCACCTTTCAGGTCAGCCAGGAAGAAAGGCCTTTCACACGTAGAGGCGTCCTGTCTACCATCAACAGTCTGTACGACCCCTTGGGTTTCGCAGCTCCTGTTACTATACGAGGCAAGGCCCTACTAAGAGACTTAACTAAGGAAACATCTGACTAGGATGCACCTCTGCCACCTGATAAGAGGATCCAGTGGGAAGAGTGGAAGAACTCATTAGCGGCACTCTCCAACTTGCATGTGCCAAGACCATACACCCCTGTGCCATCTACTGAGATACAGAGCCAAAGACTGTACGTATTTGCAGATGCTTCTGTCAAAGCAATTGCCGCTGTTGCCTACCTCAAAACTGTAGACTCTAAATGTCAATGCCACATTGGTTTCGTCATGAGAAAGGCCAAAATCGTACCACAACCAGAGCACACTATACCCACGTTAGAGCTTTGTGCCGCAGTCTTAGCCATTGAGTTAGCGGAGTTCATCGCATCCGAAATGGATATCGACCTGACACAGACCAAGTTCTACTCAGACAGCAAAGTAGTCCTGGGATATATCCACAACGAAACCAGGCGATTCTACGTTTATGTCAATAACAGAGTGCTACGAATCAGGAGATCAGTTCACCCACAGCAGTGGCATTACATACCCACAGACCAGAATCCCGCAGATCATGCAACTAGAGCAGTTGACGCAAGTCGACTAGGAAGCACAACGTGGCTCTCTGGACCAAAACTATTGTACATTGAGGAATGTTTTCCAGACACCTTCGAACTTGTAGGAGAGGACTCAGATTCTGAAATCCGCCCTCAAGTGTCTATACTACATACAATGACCTCTGTTATCCAGCTTGGATCTTGCAGGTTCGACAGATTCTCAAATTGGAAGTCACTTACTCGAGCCATTACCTGCCTGACTCATATAGCTTGCTCATTCAGGACCACCAGAACTCGTGACATGGAAAAATGTAAAGGAGCAGCGAGGCTTACCCACGAAAGCCTAATCACCTTCATGGCTGAAGCTGCAGCTATAATCAATGCAAGACCCCTGGTTCCAGTTCCTAACGACCCTGAGGAGCCCTTGTTATTGACTCTAGCTACTTTACTTACCCAGAAAACAGGACTGTCCAGTGCCCCTCCAGGAGGATTCGACGCGAAGGACCTCTACAAGCGCCAATGGAGACAGGTACAAAGTTTTGCAAATACTTTCTGGGACAGGTGGCGCAAACAATATTTGTCTACCCTGCAGCCACGGACGAAGTGGCAATCTACTAAACCTAATCTGAACATAGGTGACCTTGTTCTTGTGAAAGACTGTCAGATTCACCGGAACCAGTGGCCACTTGGTCTAGTTACCGCAACGTTCCCGAGCAAGGACGGCAACGTCCGCAAAGTTGAGCTAAGGATGACCAAAGGGAATGAACCTAAGACATTTTCCAGACCGGTATCTGAACTGGTCCTATTGTTGCCTTCGGAATAAGGAGTAGTGACATCCGTTGATGCCAGACGGGGAGTGTTCTGTCTCCGCCATCTAATATTGTTACCCTGATTATTTGCTTGCATAATTGCAGTTTCCTCAGTATACAGTATTGATATATTCATGCCTTTATTCATCTGTGATGCTTTGGCTCCCTCTAGCGGCCAGAGTTATGTTGGCAGTTCAATCTTGTTTTTGTATTATCCATGTCTGATTCTCCTCCTCCTTTGCAATGCATTATGGTAGCTCAGCCTCCATTTCCCTCCATTTTTCCTTTCACTTTCTTCAGTTTGCCTTCAAGGAAAGACGCTTCACTTCATCCCCCTTGCGATTGCATTGCCGGTATGTCTTTATGCTTCATATAGATATTCCTGCTCTATATTAGCTTAGTTTAACCAGTTGTACTCCCAGTTTAGTCACTAGCTTTCTAAATGTTATGCATAATGTATATCATGTGTATTATGTATCTTCTATGCCATGCACTGATTCTATGTATATCATTGTTCACAGTTTCACCGCATCAATATACCTCTACGTTTAATAAAGCACAGACTCAACCACAGTCTCCTTATTGGACCCCCGTATAGCGGTTTAGCTGACTGTATAGCTACGTATGAGCCTGCCTCAGCTAGTGAGGACAGAACAACATCCTACCGAGATATTCTGGACTCTTACATTGTATCTTACCCATTCTAACCATAAATTTGTCCTTGGGGCTGTTTGTGTTTCTATGGAGAAGACTTCTTGCCAACTAAGACCTGGAATGGGGATTACTTCGTTAACTATATTTTGCAAACGTTCACCTGGGCCTGTTTTAGCTGTACTGGTAACGGGGGCCTTGGTTGGTCTGAGGCTAATATCCTGGAGCTGTATATGGCCTAAATTCCCATAGTATCCACTATTAAACACATTATGAAAATATCTTCCCAGCACAATTGTTATCTCTGGTAACACATATATAATACTGGATAATTCCCTCTACCACCCGCTGAGTCTCGGGGCACTTGACTACATCGCAGAAATCAAATCACCAGATATTTACCGGGATCGTTAGATTTACCCAGAGAATAGCGGCACCGGAATTCTTATTTACAATAGGGGCCGGGGAGGTAGGGGCGAGGATGACCCCTGGCCCTAGGACCAAAAACAACAACAACATTTTTCTTTAATCATTGCTGCGACTAGGCGCTGGTTCGGTCTCTTTTGCAGTGTGAAGCATAGATCCAGGTGCTCTTTCCTTCAAGTTTTACTGACATAGCTTTTCACGACCATAAGACCACCAGACTTCAAATTGTGACCAATATCGGTTTCTGCTGAATCTGGAACGAAAGAAGAAACTAAAACATGGGTGTTAGCAACATTTTTACTAAGCTGAATAACATATTGAACAGCACGGTCAGTTTCTTCTGACAACTACTGAGACTGAAAATTTACAACTGAGAACCTAGCACCAAACAATATCTCATATGGGGACAGGCCATGTTTTGAAATAGGGGTAGTACGAATATGTAAGAGCCCTGGCCATGGAGCCGTAGTCTCCTGCATCAATTTGGTCAATTGTCCCCTCAGTGTGCCGTTCAGCCTCTTAACTTTCCCTCTGGATTGTGGAGAGTATGGAGGGCTACAGTGGATCCAAGCATTGTCAGAACCTCCTGATACACATGAGAAGAAAAGGCCGGGCCTTGGTCACTTTCAGCAACTTCTGGAACACCATATCTGCATATAACTTCCATCACCAGTTTCTTTGCTGTGGTCTTTGCAGTCACTTTGGTAACGGGGAATACTTCTGGCCAATTGGAGAAAATGTCAACAACCACCAGACAATATTCATACCTTCCAGACTTCGGCAACGTGATGAGGTCCACCTGGAGCCTTTTGAAAGGATAGTCGGGCTTAGCAAGATACTTCGGGGGTACACGTTGAAGTTGAGCGGGATTGCACGTCTGACAGATACCTCGATGTGTGGGCCCATGCGCCCACGTGGCAATAGCAGGGTACATCCGCTTAGGGAAACACACAAATTGGTCCTTTTTCCAGCGACCATTGTCCATACGTGCTCCATCAGCTTTCCACTGCTTCACTTCTTCCTTTGGAGACATTCTCTGCATCGTCATTAAGCGGTCTCGCGGGGTCCGGTAGAAAACCTCAGTCTGGCATAGATCATCAGGTTCCTGTAGAGTCAGTGTTTCTTGTAATTGTTTACGCAGAGAGCGTGTGGTCACCATAGCTGGTATGGTCTGTTCAACGGGCAGGAGAGCAGCAGCTTTTGCTTGCATATCCGCAAAGGCGTTACCACCAGTCTGTGGTCTGTTCCATAGTACCGTGCTCCTTAACTTTGATAATGGCCACCTGAGTAGGTAATTCGATTGAGTCCATGAGGGTTTTAACAGCTTCAGCATTCTTCACTGAGTCCCGGCAGTAGTAACAAACCCTCGATTGGTCCATAGGGCTCCGAAATCATGAGCAATACCAAATGCATACTGTGAGTCCGTGTATATATCAGCCCGTCTGTCTTTGGCCAAAGTACATGTAGTAGACAGATCCCGAAATTCTGCTTCTTGTGCTGACAGGGAGGGAGGGAGTGCAGCTCCGTGCAATACAGTATCTTCCGTAGTAACAGTGTATCCGGTGTGGAATCTGCCAAAATCATCAGCATATCTTGAACAGTCTTTCAGGGCCTTGTAGAGAGGTAGCATTATGCGGGATGCATCCGGTATTCACTAACAACAATAAGTACATAGTCCAAGGAAATGCTGGAGTTCAGTCTCATCCTTTGTAGCTGACGGCTATTTTCCTTTCTTCTGTGAGGTGTCTGGCACCCTGAAGGAGACAGTGACCCAAAAATATCACTTGACCAAGGCAGAACCGAAGTTCCGAGGCCGAAACTCGACAGTTCAGATCTGCCAGATACTTGCGAAAACTAACAGTGGCAACAATGGCTTCCTGCTCTGTCTGTGCACACAACAAAAAAACAAAAAAATTACCCACATACTGAAGCAGCATAACATAAGGATATTCTAACTGCCAGGGTTAGAGACACTATCCCCCCTATTTTTTTTTTTTTTTCAAACTCATTGGGAAAGGACATGTAAGATACACATCTCATTATACTCATCTACATAAGGGTTATATAACGTAAATACCATCTGACCATCATCTTGGCTCACCAACTCTCTAGGTCTGCTCAGGTGCACTTATACAAAAATAGGGAAAAAGGAAAAAATGGGAAGAAAATAAGTCAGCTCACCAATCCCTCAACAGTGCAATGATGTCCATGCACGGAGCCGCCTTGGTCAAGGGCGTAGTCCAGAGCCAGCAATGAAAAAGAAAAAATAATCTCCAGCATGGATCTTCTAAAAAGTCAATTTATTGAAAACACTTTAAAATGCAAACATTTGCAAAAAAGAGATGGGGGTCCCAGGTGGTCAACGCCGACGCGTTTCGACCATCAGGTCTTAGTCATAGTTTTTTTTTTCAAACTCATTGGGAAAGGACATGTAAGATACACATCTCATTATACTCATCTACATAGGGGTTATATAACGTAAATACCATCTGACCATCATCTTGGCTCACCAACTCTCTAGGTCTGCTCAGGTGCACTTATACGTCCATCATATTGTCTTTGTCTGTATAATGGGAAAGGTTTATTCTCAGGGTCAGCCAATTATTTTAGCGTAGCTAGCTAGTCAGAGGGCTTCCAGGGATAATACTCCTGTATCTGTCTTACACTACCTGATGTGGTTGGTTCTCTGGTGGTGGGGGTGACTAGATGACCGGTTGGGGGTGACATGACATGCTGGTCTACAGCTCCTTCCCAAAAGGATTACTGTCAGCTTACTCCCAAAAGTTAATGTCCCCACTAACCACAATCCTGTGTCAGCTTCTTATGTCACTACATGTGATCTTATCTGGACAGGAATCAGTGTAATTCACTTAGGTTGGGTTGCAGCACAGATTATACAAGTATTTCTCCAGTCTGGGTTTGTCTGACCGCAATATTTACAAGTCCATCTGTCTTGTCTTGGTCTGAGAATTAACATGGCGAGAGAGATTTCCAGACACAGGGTTAAAATAAATATTGGAATATGAGACTGGATTCGTGTAAGGGAGGGGGGGCTGGAGCTGGAGTCTTCTGAGCCACTGATAAGGAAGCGAGCTGCGTCCTTGAAGCTGCAGGGGGGGCTAGAGAGCGAGCAAGGATCGCTGCAGCTGCTGATACAGAATGGCTTAAGTTCTTCTGAAAACTTTGGCCCCCCTTTCTCTGGCCCACAGCACAAAGAGGAAAAAATCACAAACAATTCGCGCAGGGGTTCACCCCTCCCATCAGCTACGAACACAGAAATAAGAATTTACAGCATTCCTCAACACAAAAGAAAACAATAATGCAGCGGTTTGACTCCCCCCTCCCATCGGGTGTTTTGGAAAACCACAGTAACGGAATACAGCAATTCTCAGACTCAATTAATTTCTACAAAACCTTCACACAATTCATATGCCAGAACACCCTAGAAAAACTAATGATTGAGATATTTTATAACCAAACACGGGCTCTGCATCCTCTGATTCTCCCTCTCCATCAACCTCTTTCCATTCCTCGTTCTTTAAACCTCGCGCAACTCGCAGATGAGCTTGCGCTTGTTCTAACAGTCCTTCATCTTTCAACATTCTTGACTGCCTTCTTGCCCTCCCGTGACTCTACTATTGTCTTGACTTCCACAGCATCCTCACTTAACTTGTGGGGCACGGACTTCTGCTTCAAGAGACGCAACATGACTCACAGAATACTACGCCCTTCTGCAGTAGGCCGCTGACAGCGACAGCAACACTTGTGTCCTAACACGGAGCCTCGCGCTCGACGTGCTATGAATAAAGAGCTTCGCGCTCAATATTTTTCCCTAACCTGAACACCAGTGATTACAGTCTGCCCTGTCACGATATTCTAAACGTTGGGAGGCTGTCTCCTAGTGAGACCCCTCCACTGAGATTCTGGTGGTCCCCCCACTTGGGACGTCTTAATTACCGATATGTGCAAGTGTGTGCAAGTGTTTCTGGTGGTCCCCCTCTTGGGACGTCTTAATTACCGATATGTGCAAGTGTGTGCAAGTGTTTCTGGTGGTCCCCCTCTTGGGACGTCTTAATTACCGATATGTGCAAGTGTGTGCAAGTGATTCTGGTGGTCCCCCCACTTGGGACGTCTTAATTACCAATGTGTACAATATCACAGAGGCTGCGTCTCCTATCCCTTTCTCTCAGCCGCCCCCAATCTACAACTTCTCAATCTTTCACTCTATCACTACTAGGCAACAGTCACGGGTAGGGTGGTTGAATGGAGTACAATGACCGGTGGAGGAGGTGTGGTGTACACGAGGATGCGCAGAGTGCGACGTCTCTCCGTTGCTGGTTCGAAGCGTGGCATGGGATCGCGCTCGGTCTCACCACTCGACCGGTCACTCCCCAGACCCAAGGAGACCACAGACTAACCAATAATGGCTGAAACACTAGCAAGTGTGACACATACATAGTATGCGATCTCCACTTACCATGTTTAGAGGGTGATCAGTCCTCGAGGTCAGCCACTACGGGTGTCGTCCATGGACGTCCAGGCATGGGTCCAGGGGGTCTCGGATCGCCGGCCACGCCCCACGTTGGTTGCGCCAAATTGTCGGGGTCGTCACGACAATACCCTTCATCCACCAGTCATTCCAAATCAGATTAAAAGCAGTGGTACCGGAGTGAAGAATGAGTCAGACAAAAGCTGGTTCAAACTCAGTGCCTGCTCGTATGTCTACAAAGTGTAGCAACCTCACAGCAACTGAACTCTTTATTTCATATACACAACATTATATGGTCCATTGGGGGAAGGTGTGCAGAGGGCAGGGTTAGGCGGGGTTTAAGCAATGTATCTAGTATTCAGTCCCTCTGGTTGGCCTGACGTCATATGATAGATCCTCCTTCCTCCACGTCACTTTAAGTTTCCATTTCTTCAGGGACGATACTTTAGCTTCAGAAACGAAAGTAGATTCTTGGCAAGAACAAAAACTAAGGCGTCACGTTAAGTTTCATTTCCAGAGAAATGATACTTGGCTTCTGGAATGTGAAACTTGTTTCTTCAACAGAGTAAACCTGGGGCAAAGGTGAATACTGGCAGCCATGTTAAATACAATTACATATGCATTAATAAGCGAAGGGGAAAAACTTATTGTTTCACAGCATAAGAATATATAAAAGTACAAAAGAGTATAAAGACATATATTTTCACCTTGACAGTGTTATATCCTGAAAATGTGTCCGTCCTCGTGTTATATCCTGAAAATGTGTCCGTCCCCGCGTTATATCTTGAAAATGTGTCCGTCCCTGAGTTATATCCCGAAAATGTGTCCGTCCTCGTGTTATATCCTGAAAATGTGTCCGTCCTCGTGTTATATCCTGAAAATGTATCCGTCCTCGCGTTATATCCCGAAAATGTGTCCGTCCCCGTGTTATATCCAGAAAATGTGTCCGTCCCTGTGTTATATCCAGAAAATGTGTCCGTCCTCGTGTTATATCCAGAAAATGTGTCCGTCCTCGTGTTATATCCTGAAAATGTGTCCGTCCTCATTTTATATCCCGAAAATGTGTCCGTCCTCGTGTTATATACCGAAAATGTGTCCGTCCCTCTGTTATATCCTGAAAATGTGTCCGTCCTCGTGTTATATCCAGAAAATGTGTCCGTCCCTGTGTTATATCCAGAAAATGTGTCCGTCCTCGTGTTATATCCAGAAAATGTGTCCGTCCTCGTGTTATATCCTGAAAATGTGTCCGTCCCCGTGTTATATCCTGAAAATGTGTCCGTCCTCGTGTTATATCCTGAAAATGTGTCTGTCCATGTGTTATATCCTGAAAATGTGTCCGTCCCCGCGCTATATCCTGAAAATGTGTCCGTCCCTGTGTTATATCCTGAAAATGTGTCCGTCCTCGTGTTATATCCCGAAAATGTGTCCGTTCCTGTGTTATATCCTGAAAATGTGTCCGTCCTTGTGTTATATCCTGAAAATGTATCCGTCCTCGTGTTATATCCTGAAAATGTGTCCGTCCCCGTGTTATATCCCGAAAATGTGTCCGTCCTCGTGTTATATACTGAAAATGTGTCCGTCCCCGTGTTATATCCTGAAAATGTGTCCGTCCTCGTGTTATATCCTGAAAATGTATCCGTCCTCGTGTTATATCCTGAAAATGTGTCCGTCCTCGTGTTATATCCCGAAAATGTGTCCGTCCTCGTGTTATATACTGAAAATGTGTCCGTCCCCGTGTTATATCCTGAAAATGTATCCGTCCTCGTGTTATATCCTGAAAATGTATCCGTCCTCGTGTTATATCCTGAAAATGTGTCCGTCCTCGTGTTATATCCCGAAAATGTGTCCGTCCTCGTGTTATATACTGAAAATGTGTCCGTCCCCGTGTTATATCCTGAAAATGTGTCCGTCCTCGTGTTATATCCCGAAAATGTGTCCGTCCCCGCGTTATATCCTGAAAATGTGTCCGTCCTCGTGTTATATCCCGAAAATGTGTCCGTCCCCGCGTTATATCCTGAAAATGTGTCCGTCCCCGTGTTATATCTCGAAAATGTGTCCGTCCTCGTGTTATATCCTGAAAATGTGTCCGTCCTCGTGTTATATCCTGAAAATGTATCCGTCCTCGTGTTATATCCTGAAAATGTGTCCGTCCTCGTGTTATATCCCGAAAATGTGTCCGTCCTCGTGTTATATCCTGAAAATGTGTACGTCCTCGTGTTATATCCTGAAAATGTATCCGTCCCCGAGTTATATCCTGAAAATGTGTCCGTCCCCGTGTTATATCCTGAAAATGTGTACGTCCTCGTGTTATATCCTGAAAATGTGTCCGTCCCCGCGTTACATCCTGAAAATGTGTCCGTCCTCGTGTTATATCCTGAAAATGTGTCCGTCCCCGTTTTATATACCAAAATTGTGTCCGTCCTCGTGTTATATCCTGAAAATGTGTCCGTCCCCGTTTTATATACCAAAATTGTGTCCGTCCTCGTGTTATATCCTGAAAATGTGTCCGTCCCCGTTTTATATACCAAAATTGTGTCCGTCCTCGTGTTATATCCAGAAAATGTGTCCGTCCCTGTGTTATATCCAGAAAATGTGTCCGTCCTCGTGTTATATCCAGAAAATGTGTCCGTCCTCGTGTTATATCCTGAAAATGTGTCCGTCCTCATTTTATATCCCGAAAATGTGTCCGTCCACGTGTTATATCCTGAAAATGTGTCCGTCCTCGTGTTATATCCTGAAAATGTGTCCGTCCTCGTGTTATATCCTGAAAATGTGTCTGTCCACGTGTTATATCCTGAAAATGTGTCCGTCCCTGCGTTATATCCTGAAAATGTGTCCGTCCCCGTGTTATATCCTGAAAATGTGTCCGTCCTCGTGTTATATCCTGAAAATGTGTCTGTCCACGTGTTATATCCTGAAAATGTGTCCGTCCTCGCGTTATATCCTGAAAATGTGTCCGTCCCCGTGTTATATCCTGAAAATGTGTCCGTCCCCGTGTTATATCCTGAAAATGTGTCCGTCCTCGTGTTATATCCCGAAAATGTGTCCGTTCCTGTGTTATATCCTGAAAATGTGACCGTCCCCGTGTTATATCCTGAAAATGTGTCCGTCCTCGTGTTATATCCTGAAAATGTGTCCGTCCTCGTGTTATATCCTGAAAATGTGTCTGTCCACGTGTTATATCCTGAAAATGTGTCCGTCCCTGCGTTATATCCTGAAAATGTGTCCGTCCCCGTGTTATATCCTGAAAATGTGTCCGTCCTCGTGTTATATCCTGAAAATGTGTCTGTCCACGTGTTATATCCTGAAAATGTGTCCGTCCTCGCGTTATATCCTGAAAATGTGTCCGTCCCCGTGTTATATCCTGAAAATGTGTCCGTCCTCGCGTTATATCCTGAAAATGTGTCCGTCCCCGTGTTATATCCTGAAAATGTGTCCGTCCCCGTGTTATATCCTGAAAATGTGTCCGTCCTCGTGTTATATCCCGAAAATGTGTTCGTCCTTGTGTTATATCCTGAAAATGTATCCGTCCTCGTGTTATATCCTGAAAATGTGTCCGTCCTCGTGTTATATCCCGAAAATGTGTCCGTCCTCGTGTTATATACTGAAAATGTGTCCGTCCCCTTGTTATATCCTGAAAATGTGTCCGTCCTCGTGTTATATCCCGAAAATGTGTCCGTCCTCGTGTTATATCCTGAAAATGTGTCCGTCCCCGCGTTATATCCTGAAAATGTGTCCGTCCTCGTGTTATATCCCGAAAATGTGTCCGTCCCCGCGTTATATCCTGAAAATGTGTCCGTCCCCGTGTTATATCCCGAAAATGTGTCCGTCCTCGTGTTATATCCTGAAAATGTGTCCGTCCTCGTGTTATATCCTGAAAATGTATCCGTCCTCGTGTGATATCCTGAAAATGTGTCCGTCCTCGTGTTATATCCCGAAAATGTGTCCGTCCCCGTGTTATATCCTGAAAATGTGTCCGTCCTCGTGTTATATCCCGAAAATGTGTCCGTCCCCGTGTTATATCCTGAAAATGTGTCCGTCCTCGTGTTATATCCTGAAAATGTGTCCGTCCCCGTTTTATATACCAAAATTGTGTTTGACATTGTTTTATCCCTTTGTGTGTTAGTTTTCATCATTTGCTGGGCCACATGTTTTTCATATTTTTTTTATGAGTAGTCGATTTTTGCCTAAAATTTTTTGTGTGTTTTTCAGTTAAAATATGGCAAAGACAAAGCCAAGTGTCTCAGCAGATGTCAAGAAGCTTATTTGACTGCGCAGCATTGTTTCGTTATTAGCCAGGAGGAATAGACTGTTATCTATACTTTGACTTTTGAATTTGTGTTTCTTTCTTGTTGGTCAAGGATACAGACATTTGTTCGTGTAGCCTGTAATATCGACTTGTAAGTTGACATATAGTGTGATACATTGTGCTCTTTTCCTGGATGACTGCCGTAGTGATACAGGGTGTGAGGAAAACAAAAGCTGGGGGGATATTGATATCCCACCGCTGCCACCAATCTGTGTCGTTGTTTACACAGTCACAGCTCTCTGGTGCCCCCCTTACCCTCAGGTCAGTCATGGAACTACACCCAGGAAAAGTAGTCATCGGAGAAGGTGCCCTGTCACATACTGGTTATCTGGGCACTCTGCAGTGAGGGCAGTAGTGGGATGCTCATGCTTATGTCGTCTGCACTTACCAGCCGTGTGCATTCCTCAAAACACTGAAGGACTTGACAGAGGTCTTGGAGCTTCGACCACTGCACACCTGACAACTCCATGTCTGCCATCCAAGTGCCTGCCCGTGTGTGTGTATCCTCCCACAAATACATAACAGCCCGCCTCTGTTCGTACAGTCTCTGAAGCATGTGCAGTGTGGAGTTCCACCTTGTTGCAACGTCGATTATTAGGCGGTGCTGGGGAAGATTCAGCGATCGCTGATGGTTCAGCATACGGCTGGAGTGTACGGGCGACCAGCGGATGTGCGAGCAAAGTCTGCGCACCTTCAGGAGCAGGGCTGGTAACTCCGGATAACTTTTCAGGAAGCACTGCACCACCAGGTTCAAGGTGTGAGCCAGGCAAGGAATGTGTTTCAGTTCTGAAAGGGCTATGGCAGCCATAAAATTCCTTCCATTATCACTGACTACCTTGCCTGCCTCAAGATGTACACTGCCCAGCCATGGCTGAGTTTGTTGCTGCAAGTACTCGGCCAGTACTTCCGCGGTGTGTCTGTTGTCGCCCAAACACTTCATTTGCAGCACAGCCTGCTGACGCTTACCACTAGCTGTTCCATAATAGGACACCTCGTGTGCAACACTGGCAGCTGCGGATGGAGTGGTCGTGCAACTGCGCTCTGTGGACGAGCTTTCGCTTCTGGAGGAGGAAGAGGAGGGGTGTCGAACGCCTACAGCCAACTGTTTCCTAGACCGTGGATAAGGCAGAACTGTCCCACTATGGCTGTCCCCTGTGGACCCTGCATCCACCACATCAACCCAGTGCACCGTGATGGACACGTAACGTCCCTGGCCATGCCTACTGGTCCATGCATCTGTTGTGAGGTGCAGTTGTTCTACTAACTGATTGCCTCAGTGCATGGACAATACAGTCTTTGACATGCTGGTGGAGGGCTGGGATGGTTTTTCTCGCAAAGAAGTGTCAACTGGGTAGGTCATAGCGTGGTACTGCGTAGGCCATCAGGGCTTTGAAAGCTTCGCTTTCAACCAACCGGTAGGACATCATCTCTAACGAGATTAGTCTAGCAATGTGGGCGTTCAAACCCTGTGTACGCGGATGAGAGGATGAGTACTTTCTTTTCCTAATGAGAGTCTCTTGTAGGATGAGCTGGACTGGAGAGCTGCATATGGTGGAACTAGCGGTGGTGGTGGTGGACATGGTGGATTGAGAGAGGGTTGGTGATGGTATTCTTGATGTTGGCCTACATACAGTGTTTCCTACCAATAACCTTGTGATTCCTGACTGCTTTGGCCTTGCGACGATACCTCCACATTTGCTGCTGGTGGTGTCCTAACCGGTGGGCTTACAGTGAGGGAAGCAATGTAGCTGAATACCTTCATTCTGAGCAGGTGCACCAACGGTACGGGACGTTTGGTAGTTAGTCCAGGCTTGCAAGTGCATGCTGGTTAAATGTCTAATGTATTTAAATTTTGAACATTCTTCCCTCTGCTAAAGGTCTTTGAGCATTTCTTACAGATAACTTTTGACTGATCATTCGGATCTTGGTTAAAAAATTGCCACACTGCACTCTTCCTACTATAGATACCTTTTCAGGCATTGCACGCTGTGCTACTTTCACCGGATGGCCACGCTGTCCTAAAACTGTTTTTGTTTTTGACAAACGTTTTTGGCCAGATATGGGCCTGCCAGATGAAAGCTGTTGCGATGTAGATGGCTGCTGCGGATCATCCTCCTCCGCTTCAGAGCTACTGGCAGCGGCACCCTCTTCCCCCAATGGCTGCCAATCTGGGTCAACAACTGGGTCATCTATCACCTCCTCTTCAATGTCATGTGCACCTTCCTCTGTGTCACCGTGTAAGGTGCTATAGCGTTCGGGACGGGGCACCATAGTCTCATCAGGGTCAGATTCTGGCTCAGTACACTGCGAGGGCAATGTAGTGATCTGAGTCAATGGAACAGCATAATAATCTAGCTGTGGCTGTGCATCAGTGCACTCCATGTCTGATTCATCTTGTAATGGGCTGTTAACTATTTCCCTTTCTAACCCAGGCACAGTATGTGTAAAGAGCTCCATGGAGTAACCTGTAGTGTCGCCTGCCGCATCCTTCACTTTTGGTTTGGGTGAAGGACACAAGGAAACGTCTTGTTCCTGACCGGGAGCATCCACTGACGACTCGCTGCTTTTATATTTGGAACTTTCTGAAGAGGAGGCGAAAGAGCTAGAGGCTGAGTCAGTAAGGAAAGCCAAACTTTTTCCTGCGGCTCCGGCTTTAAAAGCGGTTTTCCTACTCCCAGATAAGGGAGCCTTCGAGGCCTTGTGTAGCCAGACGATGACGCTGGCTCAACACCTCCAGCCTTAGGTGCTATTGTGCTTTTGCCACTACCACCAGATGCACCACCACCATCAGTACCAGCTCGCAACCACCGCCCACGGCCTCTTCCACCAGACTTCCTCATTTTTTGGAAAATCTAACCAAAATAACAACCATTATGTGGTACTGTAAAACAAGGTAGAAGGTGTATATAAACGTGTTGAGATTTTAAATCTCCCTTTTTTGGGGGGGAGACTGAACAAAAAATAAATCAGGTCCTGTGCAAAAAAACAACACAATTTAAGTGGCAGACAGTGGCTGGCTGATATACCACAAACTAACAGGACTGAAGAATATCCACTTTGTGAGAATTTGAATCTCCCTTTTTTTTTGGGAGACTGAACCACTACTTAAGCCCAGTGTATATAACAACGCAATGTAAGTGGCAGAAAGTGGCTGGCTGATATACGCCACACTAACAGGACTGAAGTGTATCCACTTTGTGATAATTTGTGTGGTGAAATATGTGTATATATATATATATATATATATATATATGTGTGTGTGTGTAGGGGCATATGTCTAGGGTTATATGTGTGACTAGTGATAATGTAGCATCTGTCCTGAAGGCAAGTCGCACCTAGGTGTTAATAGGTACTTCCTTGGGATGAGTAAGACCTCTGTCTCCAAATCTCACCAGGAGGTCTGGCTAAGGCCAAGAACAAAGGAACACTTGATACCATCTCCCCTCCAAGCACTCCAAGGTAATTGCGGCTTGAGGGTTAGCTATTCCTGGAAACCATCTCACAAGTGTCTCCTGAGGAAAATAATATATATTCAATAGTAGCGCGGCCGTGGCCCAATCAAACAGGCAGCAATTATGATATTGGCCTGAGGGGCCGGTCTAGAAACCTGACCTCAGGCCAAAGTTATAAATTTAGGCTGCAGACAGAGAATTGTGTTCACATGTGAGGGCAGCCTGAGAAGCTGATGTGTTCCAACTCCATTCACCCCCCCCCTCAGGGAGCAGAAAGCAACTACCAGTTAGATAATTTCTGTAAGTTTTCTCCTGTTTTTTTGATACTGTTTTGCATAAGTTGTATGTCTTTTTATGATCATATTTTTTTACCTTTTTCTTATTGTAAGCATTGAACCTTTTGCTATTAAAGTATAAAACTTTAATAAGTTGAACCTTGAATGTTCTAAAGAATCCATAGCCTAGAGGTGTGTGAGCCTTATGAGTGATAAACATATTTTTATTAGTATTATTTCTGGGACTCATTGCCCGTGTATTTGATGAGTGGTGGCAGCGTGTATGAGCGGGTGTGTGGCCTGGGTCAGTGTGTGATTTATGCTCCCATTACAGCATAGGACAGAGGTTGAATGCTGGACTGAAAGTGGGGAGATAGATTAACTCTTGCAGGCACAACCCCAAGTCACGAGTGAGAGCAGGCACGTGACGAATAAGTGACACCACAGAGTAGGGATCCGTGACAATTTGAATCTCACTTTTTTTGGGGGGGGAGACTGAACCAAAACTCAGGCCCAGTGCATAAAACAACACAATGTAAGTGGCTGGAAGATATATGAAAAAATACAAGGGCTGTAGTACAATTTCAATCTCCCTACAATGATCTTAGGAAAAGTATGGCAGCAATAAAAAGGACTGCTGCACACAAGAGTGTGGACAAATAAACATGAGAACTGTGCAGAAAGGAGCAACAGGATTTTTGCTTTTAAAAAAGCAGTTGGTTTGCACAGCGGCGTACAAACAGCAATGCAGCTATCAGGGAGCCTTATAAGGAGCCTAATAAGCTACAGAGCTGATGCACAAAAATATAAACTCCACTGTCCCTGCAAACAAATGGTGGTGCTGGACAGTGGAAATCGCTTAATCGGGGCTTAATATTCCCTCCCTAACTATATCCCTTCTTCTGATGAAGCGGCAGCAACCTCTCTCTATGCTAAGATCGGCAGAAGTAAGATGGCGGCCGGCGTGCACGTCCCTTTATAGCCCCTGTGACGCCGCAGAAAGCAAGCCAATCACTGCCATGCCCTTCTCTAAGATGGTGGGGACCGAGACCTATGTCATCACGCTGCCCACACTCTGCGTGCTCCTGCATTGGCTGAAAAATGGCGCTGAAAGAGTCATACGAAACGCGACTTTGGCGCGAAGATCGCCGACCTCATGACCGATCCCACACTAGGATCGGGATGGGTTTCATAAACCCGACTCTGCCGAAAGTCGGCGATTTTTGAATTTGTCCGATCCGTTTCGCTCAACCCTAGTTTACAAGTGCCCTTTATTCAGTATTCATGGGTAAAAGTGAAGAATGGTGACGACTCGAGATCATGTCACAATATCTGATGATTTCATCTATTTGCATAATTTTTCCTCTATTTTGCAAGTCAACAAACTAGCTGGCCTGGACAATGTGTAATTCACATATCTGCTTTGAGGACCTGGACACTTACTAAAGCTTTGTATTTAGAAAAGCATGAAATTTAGGCATCCTTGTCGCCCCCACAGTACAGTGTCCAACCCCAACAGAGAAATATACAGGTCCCTTCAAACAAATTATGAAAGGCTTTTTCCCATGCCGAAAATGCAAGATGTGTAAATCACTATGTTTAACGAAACAGAAATTTGTGGTGTCTCATAACAGCATACAAACAGAAATCACTGATTTCATCACGTGCACCACCCAAGGAGTGATTTATGTGATTGAATGTCCCTGCAAGAAGCTTTATGTAGGGCGAACGAAACGCCCCCTATGCAGGAGAATTTGTGAACATCTCCGTAATATAAAGAAAAAATATGGTGACCACCCTCTTTCAAAACATTTTTCAATCCATCACGGAGGTTCCTTACAAGGGATAAGGGTGTCTGGGATAAAGGTGGTCCATAAGGATTGGTGCAATGGCGAATACATTACACAAATGTCTAGAGAGGAAACCAGATTTATTTTTGAATTGGACACACTTAAGCCTAAGTGACTGAATAATGGAGTCGAACTCTTTGCATTTCATTGACAGCTAAGGAGCCAAGGCTATATAAAGCCAGCAGAGCACAGCGGGAGCCAACCCTGAAGAAGGAATTCGTGTTATTCCGAAACGCGTCGGTAGTTCTCGGCTCCTACAGTGCTTCGTACCTCCGACAGGGGCACCACGTGACGTACAGGACACGTGACCCGAAGTCTCCGCAGGTCCTGTCAGCTGCAACGATACAGAGCGCTGCGCTCTCACCTACTTCCTGCCGCAAGGGCGGCTGTCACCGGCCGGGACAGCGCGCCGGGAACGATCACCTCCGATCATCACAAAGGAAGTGTAGTTAAGTCGCAGACCTACAGTGCACGTGTGTGCCGCTCCTGCCGACATCTTCCAGACCCAGGGGTCTACACGTCTAATAGTATGGATGATCTTTCCCGGATTGTAATTGTATGCTCATACATAGAGGCATAACACCGTAAGCCTTTATGTGGTTGGTTGTTTTTATAAACCACACTTCTTAATGGCAGTTTTCCTAATACTGATCAGCTTGTTAGTGGTTTTAGTGCACAGAAACATACCTCCTAAACATTATATACACACTTGCTTCCCCCTTTTTATCCTTGTCCTCAGATTACGAGTGTTATAGTCTAACTCACATGCGAGTAACCCTATCGTCTCCAGTACTATCTCCCTTCCATCAGGTAAATTGCTATTATTGATTTCATTTCATTCCTATGCATTTTTTAGCGCAAGTATAATTTTATATCGTATTTATTAGAGTTTTTCTTCGCCCTATGTGGTTAAAGGCTATACTGGCTGCTTTTCTATGCTTTTTCACTAGCGCCGCTGCATTACCATTATAAACCCTTACTAAAGACTATAGGACGAATGCCCGTAGAGTGGAGTCCACGGCTCTACGGGATGCAGACTTTTACAGCAAGGAGCACCATTTGCGTCTATATTGTTGTGTTTTATTAGATATTTGCTTTCTGTGTTTTATTAGTGATTTGCTTGCCCGTCAGTTCTTCCTCAGAAATCAATGTTTCCATTCAGTGACAGTAAGCAGAGGAAGGTCTACAGGCTTGATCTTATGTATAACTAAGGCCAGACAGGAGATTGCTAAAGGTTGTGCTCCCAGCAATTAGGCCCATTGTGTGGATGGGGATTGTAGACCCAGGTGAGCCGTCACTACAGGGGGTCTCACATGCAATCCCAGGTGATGGGGCTCAGCCTGAGTTAGACACCCCCACCAATACACAGTTAGCTTTGGGAGGAGAGTGTTTCCCGAGGGTAGGGCTCAATCCTGGGGAGCGACTTGGGGTATTGAGGGCTGAGAAGGAAATGTTGTTGTTGAGAGGAGAGTGACTTCGAAGGGAGAGACTCAAGGATGGCAACCTGGAGGACATGCATGGAAGGTCTATGGAGTTTTGGAGATCGGTTGTTGGCTGGAGGGGGTATCTATAAGCTATGGTCGTCATATCCATCATCTCGAGAAACATAGGCTGTGACTGCACACTATAGAAGCTGGAGGTACCAAAAGTTGAGAGACAGGGGTATCTCATAGTACGGGGGCAGTGGAACATTGTATTTTGGCCATCTGTCACGGTTCTTCACACCGTGCTGCCAACAATATGTCAGGGATCCTGGGGAAGATACCTTTATCGTCCCCACTACTCACACCAATTTGTCATGAACCGAACCATGGTTTGGTTGCTCCAGGTTCATTGTGAAGGGGATTTATCTATATCCCACTTCTGGTTTGGAACTTGCAGCTCTCTGGAGCCCCCCTTTACCCTCAGGTCAGATTAGGTATTGCACCTAGGGTAATAAGTCGCCAGAAAGGCTGCCTTCTATGTACTGGCTATTGGGCACGCTGCAGCGAGGGAAATATAACTACTCCCACACAGGCGGGAACATTAATTATCAATGCCGCCGTCGCTACAAAGCCTCACCAATCGCACAGAACAAAGTATGCTGCCACCAGCTTCGATTTCCTAAGGATTAACGGGTCCATAGCCAATCCAAATAAGTAGCGTGATTCACTTCAGAGGACGCGACAGTTCGTATAGAGTATGAAGAGACAAGCTAGTAATTGTATATTTTACTCCATAAAAGGCAGCAGTGTTTACAAAGTATTATAAAGAAGACAAATCATGTGTACATTGCAATTACAAATAAAATAAGGATTAAAATGGAAAAACACTTACAACGCGTTCAGCTCATTTCATATCCTCATGGCTGGCCTGTGGGCTTTGTAGGATCCACACATCAAAATGCATGTCCCATCTATATATCAGTTACATCCCGGACACAAGGACCCTGCTGGAATGCTGTCTCCCTAAGATATTCTTAGCCCAAAGCCCAGGCACTCCTCCTGTGGTGACATCACTTAGAAGCTGAAACCTCCTCTTTACTTACAGCTATGGTAACTATTTCTATACATAACTTGCTGTGTGAACCTCGCATAAGTACAACACCATGCTCATGAGGTTCCCCACGTCAGGGGTGTTCTTTTAAGTGTAAATGCGGAGCAATTACCTGAACCACTTACTGAGAAATCCGTGCTTTGCACTCGTTACGTCTAGCTGCTAGCGCTTTCAGTGGGTGATAGATCTACCAATGGCCATCCGGAATAAACACTGTGTGCAGAATTATTAGGCAAGTTGTATTTTGATCACATGATAGTTTTTATACATGTTGTCCTACTCCAAGCTGTTCAGGCTGAGAGCCAACTACCACTTCAGTAAATCAGGTGATGTGCATCTCTGTAATGATTCAGTAACACACAGTATACCCACAGTTGGTTTATAGAAATTTAACCATCATAATATAATATCTCTAAAGAGGTGTAAGATTAAAAAATATATAATCAACCACCAGGGTGCGCTGTGTCCGATTGTAGTGAAAAAAACACTACATAAGAGATAAAAACCAAAGCAATACCACAGGGATCAAAAGAAGAAAAACATACAGGGCGTAGGAGACAGACAGCTGTCATGTAGACATAGTGACAGCGTCTGCCCTAGTTAGCATATGTCAAAGTGCAAATGTACAGCCAAAATAAAAAATGTTACCTATATCTGGGGGGCTCTATCCTGTGCCAGCGCGTGCCCGACGTGCGTTTCGGAATTAACCTTCGTCAGGGGGTGGCTTCGTTCATGTGGCTGGAGGTTTATATAATGCGTCCTAAATCCACAACGCTGCAGCCCAAGTGTATCCGGCGCATGCGCAGTCAGGAGGCCCCGAAGTTCCGGTCCCCACGTCACATGACCGGCTGCATGGGAACGGAGTACCCAGCATTGCCACGGCTACATGCACGCGGGGAGCCAGGACTCCAGGGCACAGACCACGCATGCGCTCATCCAGGGGCACAGCGTGGAGGAAAATACGCAGCACAGGTACTTCGGGACATGACAATTAGGATTTAGATTACGGAAAAGGTCCCGAAATAAAAAAATTGCAGACTGCAGTATAAAAAAGTGGAGGGGGGGATAATTAAGGATATATACGGAGTAGTATATCAACATGAGTATATATGGATAACCATTAATTATGGCAGCAGATATCGCACATGAAGAAAAAATTGAACAGCAATTATGAAAATAAATAAAAATGAAAAATACAAATAAGAATTATATAAAGAAAAATAATAAAAAGAAATAAGACGATTAGATGTACTAATGAAGGATAAATAAACAAAAATGAGAAAATTATATATATGAGAAAATTATATGGAAAAATGATAAAATAAAAAATTCTAAATATTAAATAAATAAATTATTACATATATATATGGAGTGTATATATGTATGTGTGTATGTATGTATACATATATATTGTAATAATTTATTATACTGGGGAGTTCCACCACTCCTCTTGGGCTATCTGCACAAAAGCTGTTCTACCCTGTATGCACACATGGATTTTTCCTCTCTGAACCCTGTTCACACAGGTTATATACAGATGATCAGGTTTTTAAATACATCAGATAGGGATTGCATACATTAGTTAGGACTGCTCTGATAAGGGTATACCGTGAAGATTGGTAGAGCAGCTTAGTATACATTTTTTGCAAAAAACGTATCAACCAAATACCCTGTTTTTTACATCTTTTACTAGCACTTGCGGATTACTGAGATTTTTTTCAAACTGAGTGTTTTTGGTTTTACTATTCTCTTTTGTGTCTTCAAGCCCTGTAATCCTGTTGCTGCGCGAAAGTGGTTTTCTTAATATTTTTGTTTTTATTATGTAATTACTGGCATTTCTTGTAATAAAGCCATATTTCAATACTCCCACGCCCTGTATGTTTTTCTTCTTTTGATCCCTGTGGTATTGCTTTGGTTTTTATCTCTGTAATGAGGAGGGGTGTTGTCTAATGACATCAGAACCCTATATAAGGTGCGCTTAATTATTAGGCAACTTCCTTTCCTTTAGCAAAATGGGTCAGAAGAGAGCTATGACAGCTCTGAAAAGTCCAAAATTGTGAGATGTCTTGCAGAGGGAGCAGCAGTCTTGAAATTGCCAAACTTTTGAAGCGTGATCACCGAACAATCAAGCGTTTCATGGCAAATAGCCAACAGGGTCGCAAAAAACGTGTTGGGCAAAAAAGGTGCAAAATAACTGCCCATGAATTGAGGAAAATCAAGCGTGAAGCTGCCAAGATGCCATTTGCCACCAGTTTTGCCATATTTCAGAGCTGCAACATTACTGGAGTAACAAAAAGCACAAGGTGTGCGATACTCGGGGACATGGCCAAGGTAAGGTAGGCTGAAAAACAAGAAACATAAGATAAAACGTCAAGACTGGGCCAAGAAATATCTTAAGACTTCTCACAGGTTTTCTGGACTGATGAAATGAGAGTGACTCTTGATGGGCCAGATGGATGGGCCGGAGACTGGATCAGTAAAGGGCAGAGAGCTCCACTCCGACTCAGACACCAGCAAGGTGGAGGTGGGGACTGGTATGGGCTGGGATCATCAAAGATGGACTTGTGGGACCTTTTTGGGTTGAGGATGGAGTGAAGCTCAACTCCCAGACCTCCTGCCAGTTTCTGGAAGACTTCTTCAAGCAGTGGTCCAGGAAGAAGTCGGTATCGTTCAAGAAAAACATGATTTTCATGCAGGACAATGCTCCATCACATGCCTCCAACTACTCCACAGCGTGGCTGGCCAGTAAAGGTCTCAAAAGAAGAACAAATAATGACATGGCCCCTTGTTCCCCTGATCTGAACTCCATAGAGAACCTGTGGTCCCTCATAAAATGTGAGATCTACAGGGAGGGAAAACAGTCCACCTCTCGGAGCAGTGTCTGGAGGCTGTGGTGGCCGCTGCACAAAATGTTGGACGTAAACAGATCAAGCAACTGACAGAATCTATGGATGGAGGCTGCTGAGTGTCATCAGAAAGAAAGGGGGCTATATTGGACACTCATTTATGGGGGTTTTGTTTTTGCATGTCAGAAATGTTTATTTCTAAATTTTGTGCAGTGATATTGGTTTACGTGGTGAGAATAATACAAGCGAGATGGGAATATATTTGGTTTTTATTAAGTTGCCTAATAATTCTGCACAGTAATAGTTACCTGCACAAACAGATATCCTCCTAAGAGCCAAATCTAAAAAAAAAACACTCCAACTTCCAAAAATATTAAGCTTTGATATTTGAGTCTTTTAGGTTGATTGAGAACATAGTTTTTGATCAATAAGAAAAATAATCCTCTAAAATACAACTTGCCTAATAATTCTGCACACGGTGTATAATTCTTTTCTAGCTCAAATCAGTGCCGCTATATATAACTTTAATAGAACAAAGAAACTCCTGGTTTCTATATACCAGTTCCACCAGTACCAGTTGGGAGGAGGGAATGAGTGGTTTTCACAAAGTCTGGTATCTGCAGCTACAGCCATAAACTCTAGTGAGGGTTTTGAATTACACACATAGCAGCAGGCAGAAGAGGGGGTCGGAATGAACCACAGCGTCTGTTCTCTGCTCTTGGATGTAGCTGAGCTCGGTGTGCGTGATAATACACAATCAAATACCTCATTTTCCTGACACCATCTATCTGGATTTGTTGTACAACCATTGACATAAGGAATGCAAAATAATTGAACTGTTAACCTGCCTAGGTGATTATTGCAACCCCCAACCTCAGATCTTCACATCAGCAAACATCATTGTTCCATGACCCTGTATCACTAGTCATCCAGGATAAGAGCACAATATGTCCTAACAACTTACAAGTCAGTATTACAGACTGTGAGGCAGTGACCCCTGTTACAGCTAGGGGGGCGCTGTTTGTTCTCCCCAGGATGCGCACAGAGGTGCAGTGAGGCCATGAGGGGGCATTGTAGCCGCAGGTGTAGCTGTGATTACAATTGTTAAAAGCCCTGCAGTATAGAGAGGTTTTAGAATTGAGTCTGAGGAGTCTCAGGTGTGTCAGGGCCAGCGTGAGGCTTGACAACCCCCAGCATACACAGTGGAGCTGCTGTCCATGATGACTGGTCACGGATGTGCACAAGTCTTGTTTCCGGAGGTGAACCTGAGATAGACTGTCCTGTGCCCGAAGGAAGAACTGGTGTGTCACAGCTGCAGACAGGAGGATGTCAAGGTCTGTGTACGGTTGTGAGGAGAGACTGTGATACAGCGGTTTCCGGCCATCCGGCACTAAGACAAGTCTATGAGAAAAAACGGATCCGGCGGCAACTTTTGCTGGATCCGTTTTTTTCAAAATTCGCCAGATTGTGTCTGACGGCAAAAACCTGATGTGTGAAAGGGGCCTACTTAAAGATGTTGTTATATGCACTGGTGTGAACTGAACACTGAAGTTATGTGCATTGAAGTTATATGCTTGGAACCTTTTCTGTGTGAAGATAACGCATTAAAGAGACTTTTATGTTTGAACTTTGTGGGTCACTGCCCCATCGCTGCTACCGATGCCTTACATATGGTGGAAAGAATGCGGGCTGTGTGAACTAAGGCATAACCCAGAAAGAGCTGCAGAATATTGCGCAAGTCTGCTGGAGAAATGGAGGAACTTTTGGAGCAGGTTGTGCTCAATCAGCAAAGGATTCAGCAAGAGGTTCTGCAGCAGGAGGCACTGCAGTGGAAGCTAGGAGAGCTTCATTATGGTAAAAAGGAGACCCCTAAAGTAAGGGGCCATCAGCAGCAGAGTCCTGAAGAGACCCCAAAGGTAAGGGGTGATCATTGGGTGCATCAGTGGTCCTATGTAGAGTCTCGATTCACCAGGTCTCAGGCAAATGATTTATACTCCAGCCTGAGTTTTTTTCCCCATTCGAGATGATGGAAAGAATCGTGGCTGACCGGATGGTGAGGGCTCTGACGGCCGCCATGCAGCATTGGGTTGGGCTAAGGGACCTAGGCCACCTGGAAATGCTGATAGAGTTGATTGAGCAGTATAAACTCTCTCAGGACGTTGTACCAGATCCCGGGCATGGGGCTAGTAACTGTTTGGTGACATCTGAGCCCATGGTCTGCAGGAACACTCGCCACGAGTCTATGTGTGCCCTGCCAGTATGTACCATCACTACTGGCACTATTGGTAACAAACCACGATTGTGCCAGGTACTCCTGACCGGGTGCCGAACAGAGGCTCTCCTGGACACGGGGAGTAAAGTGACTCTGGTCCATAGGTCCCTTGTTGCCAGGAACAACACCAAAGGACAGAAAGTGGAGGTGATGGGTATCCATAGGGAAATCCGGGAGTACCTGACCGCAGAGGTCAAATTTTGATTCAGATTGTATAACTTAGGATTTATCGTTAAGGTTGCAGAGAAGCGGAGTCTGTGGCCATACTATGCTCACCTCTCCCGGGGATGAATGATGGGATTATGAATGCATAAATGGTGAAGTCAGTGACCATGGGGCATCACCCGGCGCTCTTGACCCTGAGTAGTGAAAAGATTTGAGCTGTTCTCCGGACCTTCTCCTCTCGGCTCACCTGGGCACGGGATACTTTTATACACGGATTTTTAAGCCTGAAAATTTCAACAAAACAGGCAGCTCACAGCTACTGACCGA
The DNA here is from genome assembly GCF_032444005.1 of Ranitomeya imitator. Lineage (NCBI taxonomy): Eukaryota > Metazoa > Chordata > Amphibia > Anura > Dendrobatidae > Ranitomeya > Ranitomeya imitator. The sequence continues at coordinate 723,563,475 of NC_091285.1, forward strand.
GGGTGGTCTGGCTCGGGAGACCCAAACTACCAGTCAAACACCGCACTCAAGAGCCCAGTTGGTGTATTGGAGCAATAGACACTAGGCCTGAATAATTCTTTATGCAAGCTACCGTCCATCCCGTAGACTAGGCTCCGAGTCCGTACTCCACTCGATGAGAGCAACCATCTGGCCCGCAGACTCAGCTGAGCCTGTACCCCGCTCTGTGAGACTGACAATCCGGCCTGTAGACTTGGCAGTTAGCCCATACCGTAGACTCGGCTCTTAGCCCATACCCTGTGCTATGAGTGACCGTTCGGCCCGTACCTGTGTACTTGTACCCCGTTGTGAGAGCAACCGTCCAGCCAGTACCCCTTCTGTGAGACTGACCATTCGGCCTCTAGACTCGGCTCTGTCCCCGTACCCCGCTCTGTGAGAGGACTGTCCAGCCAGTACCCTTTCTGTGAGTGACCATCCGGCCCATAGACTCAGCTGAGCCTGTGCCCCGCTCTGTGAGAGTGACCATCCGGCCTGTAGACTCGGCTCTGAGCCCGTTCCCCACTCTGAGAGTGACCATCCAGCCTGTAGACTCTGCTCTGAGCCCGTTCCCCAATCTGAGAGTGACCATCCAGCCTGTAGACTCGGCTCTGAGCCCGTTCCCCACTCCGAGAGTGACCATCCGGCCTGTAGACTCGGCTCTGAGCTCGTTCCCCACTCTGAGAGTGACCATCCGGCCTGTAGACTCGGCTCTGAGCCCGTTCCCCACTCCAAGAGTGACCATCCGGACTGTAGACTCGGCAGTCAGCCCATACTGTATACTCAAATAAAATCAATAGTGGGCGGTTTGCTCCAGTGCGCCAAGAAGGTAGCCCCAAAGGAAGGGGGAAAGTGCAAAGTCCCTCCGCAGCTCCAGCCGAAAACCTCCAATGGAGGATACAGACACAGAAAAAAAATGAAAGCTCAGTCTAAGGAGCGCAGAAAGAAGACTCTAACTCTGAAAATGCCCACCTGATGAAGATGGTATTTCCGTTGAAACACGTTGTGGCTTAACTATATATTGGTGTCAAAGTCTTCTTTCTGCGCTCCTTAGACTGAGCTTTCCTTTTTTTTTCTGCATACCGTATACTCGGCTCTGAGCCCGTACCCCGTTCTGTGAGTGACCATCCAGCCTGTACTTCATTTGTGAGAGCAGCCTTCCGGTGTTGTGAATTCCGCTCTTGGGCTCCCTCCGGTGGTTGTAAGTGGCACTTTTGTGAGTTCTGCTCTTGGGCTCCCTCTTGTGGTTTCTAGTGGTATGGCTGCTCCTTGGAGTTAGCTGTCATCAGCTGCCTCCACTTATCGTCCGCTATTTAAGTCTGGCTATTTCTTCAGCCTGTGCCACTTGTCTATGTTTCCTGGCTGGATTCACATCTCTGCTTGGATTCTCCTGGTTTCCTGACCAGTTCTGCAAAGATAAGTTCTGGCTTTGCTCATTTCAGTCCACATGTTGTGGACTTATTGTTCTGTGCATTCTATAGTTGTCCAGCTTGTCAGTATGGATTTTTTTCTGTTAGCTGGAAGCTCTGGGAAGCAGATTTACCCTCCACACCTTTAGTCAGGTGTGGAGATTTTGTAAACTCTGCGTGGATTTTTGTAGTTTTTATACTGACCACACAGTATCCTTTCCTGTCCTATCTATCAAGCTAGACTGGCCTCCTATGCTAAAATCTGATTTCATTTCTGCGTATGTTATTTTCCCCTCCTCTCACCGTCAATATTTGTGGGTGGCTATCTTTCCTTTGGGGATTTTATCTGAGGCAAGATAGGTTTCCTGTTTCCATCTTTAGGGGAAGTTAGATCTTAGGCTGTGCCGACGGGTCTAGGGAGCGTCAGGTACCCCCCATGGCTATTTTTAGTTGCGCTGCTAGGTTCAGGGTTTGCGGTCAGTAAAGATACCACCTCCTTCAGAGCTTGTCTCATGTTGTTCCTAAACCACCAGATCATAACAGTACAAGTGGCCAAAAATGAATTAAATGTATCTCAAAAGAAGGAAAAGAAAGTTCTGAACCATTTTTTTTCTGTGCTTTGGTTTGTCTTTTTTTTTTTTCCTCTTGATATCTGGGTGGTTCAGGATATATGCTCTGGCATGGATGTTCAGGGTTTGTTTTCTCGTGTGGATCAACTGGCTGCAAGAGTACAGAGTATCCAGGACTATGTTGTCCAGACTCCGGCCTTAGAGCCCAGAATTCCTACTACTGATTTGTTTTTTGGGGACAGATCCAAGTTTTTGAACTTTAAAAATAACTGCAAATTGTTTTTTGCTTTGAAACTCCGTTCTTCTGGTGATCCCATTCAGCAGGTGAAAATCATCATATCCTTGCTGCGTGGTGACCCTCAAGACTGGGCCTTTTCTCTTGAAACAGGGGATCCGGCGTTATTGAATGTAGATGCATTTTTTCAAGCGCTCGGATTATTGTATGACGAACCTAATTCTGTGGATCATGCAGAAAAAACCCTGTTGGCCTTTTGTCAAGGTCAGGAAGCGGCAGAGTTATACTGCCAGAAATTTAGGAAATGGTCTGTGCTCACTAAATGGAATGAAGAGGCTCTGGCTGCTATTTTCAGAAAAGGTCTTTCTGAAACCCTTAAAGATGTTATGGTGGGCTTTCCTACGCCTGCCGGTTTGAGCGAATCTATGTCTCTAGCCATTCAGATTGATCGGCGTCTGCGTGAGCGCAAAGCTGTGCACCATATGGCAGTATCCTCTGAGCAGAGTCCTGAGCCTATGCAATGTGATAGGATTTTGACTAGAATAGAACGGCAGGAATTCAGACGTCAGAATAGGCTGTGTTTTTACTGTGTTGATTCTGCTCATGTTATCTCTGATTGCCCTAAGCGTACTAAGAGAGTCCCTAGGTCTGTTACCATTAGTACTATACAGCCTAAATTTCTCTTATCTGTGACCCTGATTTGCTCATTGTCCTCCTTTTCTGTCATGGCATTTGTGGATTCAGGCGCTGTCCTGAACTTAATGGACTTAGAATTCGCCAGGCGCTGTGGTTTTTCCTTGCAGCCTTTGCAGAGCCCTATTCCTTTGAGGGGCATTGATGCTACACCCTTGGCCAAGGATAAACCCCAGTACTGGACACAGATGACTATGTACATGGCTCCTGCACATCAGGAAGATTGCCGTTTTCTGGTGTTGCATAACCTGCATGATGTTGTTGTACTGGGATTTCCATGGTTACAGGAACATAATCCGGTGCTGGATTGGAAAACTATGTCGGTGACTAGTTGGGGTTGTCGAGTACATAGTGACGTTCCTTTGATGTCAATTTCCTCTTCCCCCTCTTCTGAGGTCCCTGAGTTTTTGTCGGATTTCCAGGATGTATTTGATGAGCCCAAGTCCAGTTCCCTTCCTCCACATAGGGACTGTGATTGTGCTATTAACTTGATTCCTGGTTGTAAGTTCCCTAAGGGCCGACTTTTCAATCTGTCTGTGCCAGAGCATGCCGCCATGCGGAGCTATGTTAAGGAATCTTTGGAGAAAGGGCATATTCGGCCCTCTTCGTCACCATTGGGAGCGGGTTTCTTTTTTGTTGCTAAGAAGGATGGCTCCTTGAGACCCTGTATTGATTATCGTCTTCTTAATAAGATCACGGTCAAATTCCAATACCCCTTGCCTTTGCTTACTGATTTGTTTGCTCAGATTAAGGGGGCTAGTTGGTTTACTAAGATTGACCTCCGAGGGGCATATAATCTTGTTCGTATTAAACAGGGTGATGAATGGAAAACTGCATTTAATACGCCCGAAGGCCATTTTGAATACCTTATGATGCCATTTGGGCTCTCTAATGCTCCATCTGTGTTCCAGTCTTTCATGCATGATATTTTCCGCAATTATCTTGATAAATTCATGGTCGTATATTTGGATGATATTTTGATTTTTTCCAATGATTGGAAGTCTCATGTGAAGCAGGTCAGGATGGTGTTCCAGATCCTTCATGATAATGCTTTATTTGTGAAGGGGTCTAAGTGCCTATTCGGAGTTCAGAAGGTCTCTTTTTTGGGTTTTATTTTTTCTCCCTCGTCTATAGAAATGGATCCTGTTAAGGTCCAAGCTATTCATGACTGGATCCAACCCACATCTGTGAAGGGACTTCAAAAATTTTTGGGCTTTGCTAATTTCTATCGCCGTTTCATTGCCAACTTTTCCAGTGTGGTTAAGCCCCTTACTGATTTGACGAAGAAAGGCGCTGATGTGACGAATTGGTCCTCTGAGGCTGTTGAGGCCTTTCAGGAGCTTAAACGCCGATTTACTTCTGCCCCTATGTTGCGTCAACCGGATGTTTCTCTTCCTTTTCAGGTTGAGGTCGACGCTTCTGAGATTGGGGCAGGGGCCGTTTTGTCTCAGAGGGAGTCTGTTGGTTCTTTGATGAAACCGTGTGCTTTTTTTTCCAGAAAGTTTTCGCCTGCGGAACGCAATTATGATGTCGGCAATCGGGAGTTGTTGGCTATGAAGTGGGCGTTTGAGGAGTGGCGACATTGGCTTGAGGGAGCTAAACACCGTGTTGTGGTCCTGACCGATCATAAGAATCTGATTTACCTCGAGTCGGCCAAGCGGCTGAATCCTAGACAGGCTCGATGGTCCCTGTTTTTCTCCTGTTTTGATTTTGTGGTCTCGTATCTTCCGGGATCTAAGAATGTTAAGGCTGATGCCCTCTCTAGGAGTTTTTCGCCTGATTCTCCTGGAGCCGGTTGGCATTCTTAAGGAGGGGGTGATTCTTTCTGCTATCTCCCCTGATTTGCGGCGGGTGCTTCAAGAATTTCAGGCTGATAGGCCTGACCGCTGTCCAGTGGGGAAGCTGTTTGTTCCTGATAGATGGACAAGTAAGGTAATTTCTGAGGTTCATTGTTCAGTGTTGGCTGGTCATCCTGGGATTTTTGGTACCAGAGATTTGGTTGCTAGGTCCTTTTGGTGGCCTTCCTTGTCTCGCGATGTGCGTGCTTTTGTGCAGTCCTGTGGGACTTGCGCCCGGGCCAAGCCTTGCTGTTCCTGTGCTAGTGGGTTGCTTTTGCCTTTGCCGGTCCCTGAGAGGCCCTGGACGCATATTTCCATGGATTTTATTTCGGATCTTCCTGTTTCCCAGAAGATGTCTGTTATCTGGGTGGTTTGTGACCGGTTCTCTAAAATGGTCCATCTGGTACCTTTGCCTAAGTTGCCTTCCTCCTCAGATCTGGTTGCATTGTATTTTCAGCATGTGGTTTGTTTGCATGGCATTCCGGAGAATATTCTGTCTGACAGAGGTTCTCAGTTTGTCTCTAGATTTTGGCGGGCCTTTTGTGCTAGGATGGGCATTGATTTATCTTTTTCTTCGGTGTTTCATCCTCAGACTAATGGCCAAACTGAGCGAACTAATCAGACCTTGGAGACCTATTTGAGATGCTTTGTGTCTGCTGATCAGGATGATTGGGTGTCTTTCTTGCCGTTGGCCGAGTTTGCCCTTAATAATCGGGCTAGTTCGGCTACTTTGGTTTCACCTTTCTTTTGTAATTTTGGTTTTCATCCTCTTTTTTCTTCTCGGCAGGTTGAGCCTTCTGATTATCCTGGTGTTAATTCTGTGGTGGACAGGCTGCAGCAGATTTGGACTCATGTGGTGGACAATTTGACGTTGTCTCAGGAAAGGGCTCAACGTTTTGCTAACCACCGTCGGCGTGTTGGTCCCCGGCTTCATGTGGGGGATTTGGTTTGGTTGTCTTCTCGTCATGTTCCTATGAAGGTTTCTTCTCCTAAGTTTAAGCCTCGGTTTATTGGTCCTCATAAAATTTCTGAAATTATTAATCAGGTGTCTTTTCGTTTGGCTCTTCCTGCCTTTTTTGCCATTCATGATGTTTTCCATAGATCTTTGTTGCGGAGATATGTGGTGCCTGTTGTTCCCTCGGTTGACCCTCCTGCCCCGATGTTGGTTGAGGGAGAGTTGGAATATGAGGTTGAGAAGATTTTGGATTCTCGTTTTTCGAGGCGGAGGCTTCAGTATCTTGTCAAGTGGAAGGGTTATGGCCAGGAGGATAATTCTTGGGTTGTTGCCTCCGATGTCCATGCTACCGATTTGGTTCGTGCTTTTCACTTGGCTCGTCCTGATCAGCCTGGGGGCTCTGGTGAGGGTTCGGTGACCCCTCCTCAAGGGGGGTACTGTTGTGAATTCCGCTCTTGGGCTCCCTCCGGTGGTTGTAAGTGGCACTTTTGTGAGTTCTGCTCTTGGGCTCCCTCTTGTGGTTTCTAGTGGTATGGCTGCTCCTTGGAGTTAGCTGTCATCAGCTGCCTCCACTTATCGTCCGCTATTTAAGTCTGGCTCTTTCTTCAGCCTGTGCCACTTGTCAATGTTTCCTGGCTGGATTCACATCTCTGCTTGGATTCTCCTGGTTTCCTGACCAGTTCTGCAAAGATAAGTTCTGGCTTTGCTCATTTCAGTCCACATGTTGTGGACTTATTGTTAAGTGCATTCTATATTTGTCCAGCTTGTCAGTATGGATTTTTTCTGTTAGCTGGAAGCTCTGGGAAGCAGATTTACCCTCCACACCTTTAGTCAGGTGTGGAGATTTTGTAAACTCTGTGTGGATTGTTTTGTAGTTTTTATACTGACCGCACAGTATCCTTTCCTGTCCTATCTATCAAGCTAGACTGGCCTCCTATGCTAAAATCTGATTTCATTTCTGCGTATGTTATTTTCCCCTCCTCTCACCGTCAATATTTGTGGGGGGCTATCTTTCCTTTGGGGATTTTCTCTGAGGCAAGATAGGTTTCCTGTTTCCATCTTTAGGGGGAAGTTAGATCTTAGGCTGTGCCGAGGGGTCTAGGGAGCGTCAGGTACCCCCCACGGCTATTTCTAGTTGCACTGCTAGGTTCAGGGTTTGCGGTCAGTACAGATACCACCTCCTTCAGAGCTTGTCTCATGTTGTTCCTAAACCACCAGATCATAACAGTCCGGACCGTAAACTCAGCTGAGCTTGTGCACCGCTCTGTGAGAGTAACTGTTGTGAATTCTGTGGCAGAGCTCCCTCCTGTGGTCACAAGTGGTACTTCTGCTGATTCTCTCTGTGAGCTTCCGTTGGTGGAGGGAAGTGGTACTGCGGCTTCTGAGTTTCCTCCCTCAGGTGATGTGGTGAGGTCGTTAGGTGATGCTCTACTTAACTCCACCTAGTGCTTTGATCCTGGCTTCCTGTCAATGTTCCAGTATTGGACTTGTTTTCCTCCTGGATCGTTCCTGTGGCCTGCTGCTCTGCATAGCTAAGTTTTCCTTTGCTATTTTGTTTGTTTTTTTTTCTGTCCAGCTTATCTATTTGTTTGCTGGAAGCTCTGGGACGCAGAGGGTGTACCTCCGTGCCGTTAGTTCGGTACGGAGGGTCTTTTTGCCCCCTTTGCGTGGTTTTTAGGGTTTTGTGTTGACCGCAAAGTTACCTTTCCTATCCTCGCTCTGTTCAGAAAGTCGGGCCTCACTTTGCTAAATCTATTTCATCTCTACGTTTGTCTTTTCATCTTAACTCACAGTCATTATATGTGGGGGGCTGCCTTTTCCTTTGGGGTATTTCTCTGAGGCAAGGTAGGCTTATTTTCTATCTTCAGGCTAGCTAGTTTCTCAGGCTGTGCCGAGTTGCATAGGGAGCGTTAGGCGCAATCCACGGCTGCCTCTAGTGTTTGTTGGAGAGGATTAGGGATTGCGGTCAACAGAGTTCCCACGTCTCAGAGCTCGTTCTATGTTTTTGGGTTATTGTCAGATCACTGTATGTGCTCTGACCTCTATGTCCACTGTGGTACTGAATTGCCTAATCATAACAAGTAACCATTCGGCCTGTAGACTCGGCAGTCATCCCATACTGCAGTCTCGGCTCTGAGCCCGTATCCCGTTCTGTGAGAGCGACCGTACGGCCGGTAGACTCTGCTCTGTCACAGTACTCTGCTCTGTGATAGTGACCATCCGGCCAGTACCTGTTCTGTGAGAGTGACCGTCTGGCCCGAAGACTCAGCTGAGCCTGTACCCCGCTCTGTGAGTGACCATCCAGCCCGTAGACTCTGCAGTCAGCCCATACCATAGACTCGGCTCTGAGCCTGTACCCCGCTCTGTGAGAGTGACCATCCGGCCTGTAGACTTGGCAGTCAGCCCATACTGTAGACTCAGCTCTGAGCCCGTACCCCGCTCTGTAATAGTGACCGTCTAGCCTGCACTTCATTTGTGAAAGCGGCCGTCTGGCCCATAGACTTGGCTCTGACCCCGTACCCGCTCTGTGAGAGCAACCGTCCAGCCTGTACCCATTCTGTGAGAGTGACTGTCCGGCCCGTAGACTCGGCTGTCCCTGTATCTCGCTCTGCAAGAGCGACCGTCTGACCAGTACCCGTTCTGTGAGAGTGACTGTCTGGCCCGTAGACTTGGCTGTCCTTGTACCCCGCTCTGCAAGAGCGACCGTCTGGCCAGTACCCGTTTTGTGAGTGACTGTCTGGCCCGTAGACTCGGCTCGGTCAGCCCATACTGTAGACTCGGCTCTGAGTTCGTACCCCGTTCTGTGAGTGACAATCCGGCCTGTAGACTCAGCAGTCAGTCCGAGACTGACCGTCGAGCCTGTATTTCATTTGTGAGAGCAGCCGTCTGGCCCGTAGACTCGGCTCTGACCCCGTACCCCACTCTGCGAGAGCAGCTGTCTGGCCCGTAGACTCTGCTCTGACCCCGTACCCCACTCTGTGAGAGCAGCTGTCTGGCCCGTAGACTCGGCTCTGACCCCGTACCCCACTCTGCGAGAGCAGCTGTCTGGCCCGTAGACTCGGCTCTGACCCCGTACCCCACTCTGCGAGAGCAGCTGTCTGGCCCGTAGACTCGGCTCTGACCCCGTACCCCACTCTGCGAGAGCAGCTGTCTGGCCCGTAGACTCGGCTCTGACCCCGTACCCCACTCTGCGAGAGCAGCTGTCTGGCCCGTAGACTCGGGTCTGACCCCGTACCCCACTCTGCGAGAGCAGCTGTCTGGCCTGTAGACTCTGCTCTGACCCCGTACCCCACTCTGTGAGAGCAGCTGTCTGGCCCGTAGACTCTGCTCTGACCCCGTACCCCACTCTGCGAGAGCAGCTGTCTGGCCCGTAGACTCGGCTCTGACCCCGTACCCCACTCTGCGAGAGCAGCTGTCTGGCCCGTAGACTCGGCTCTGACCCCGTACCCCACTCTGCGAGAGCAGCTGTCTGGCCCGTAGACTCGGCTCTGACCCCGTACCCCACTCTGCGAGAGCAGCTGTCTGGCCCGTAGACTCGGCTCTGACCCCGTACCCCACTCTGCGAGAGCAGCTGTCTGGCCCGTAGACTCGGCTCTGACCCCGTACCCCACTCTGCGAGAGCAGCTGTCTGGCCCGTAGACTCGGCTCTGACCCCGTACCCCACTCTGCGAGAGCAGCTGTCTGGCCCGTAGACTCGGCTCTGACCCCGTACCCCACTCTGTGAGAGCAGCTGTCTGGCCTGTAGACTCTGCTCTGACCCCGTACCCCACTCTGTGAGAGCAGCTGTCTGGCCCGTAGACTCGGCTCTGACCCCGTACCCCACTCTGCGAGAGCAGCTGTCTGGCCCGTAGACTCGGCTCTGACCCCGTACCCCACTCTGCGAGAGCAGCTGTCTGGCCCGTAGACTCGGCTCTGACCCCGTACCCCACTCTGCGAGAGCAGCTGTCTGGCCCGTAGACTCGGCTCTGACCCCGTACCCCACTCTGCGAGAGCAGCTGTCTGGCCCGTAGACTCGGCTCTGACCCCGTACCCCACTCTGTGAGAGCAGCTGTCTGGCCCGTAGACTCTGCTCTGACCCCGTACCCCACTCTGTGAGAGCAGCTGTCTGGCCCGTAGACTCGGGTCTGACCCCGTACCCCACTCTGCGAGAGCAGCTGTCTGGCCCGTAGACTCGGCTCTGACCCCGTACCCCACTCTGTGAGAGCAGCTGTCTGGCCCGTAGACTCGGCTCTGACCCCGTACCCCTCTCTGCGAGAGCAGCTGTCTGGCCCGTAGACTCGGCTCTGACCCTGTACCCCACTCTGCGAGAGCAGCTGTCTGGCCCGTAGACTCGGCTCTGACCCCGTACCCCACTCTGCGAGAGCAGCTGTCTGGCCTGTAGACTCGGCTCTGACCCCGTACCCCACTCTGTGAGAGCAGCTGTCTGGCCCGTAGACTCGGCTCTGACCCCGTACCCCACTCTGCGAGAGCAGCTGTCTGGCCCGTAGACTCTGCTCTGACCCCGTACCCCACTCTGTGAGAGCAGCTGTCTGGCCCGTAGACTCGGCTCTGACCCCGTACCCCACTCTGCGAGAGCAGCTGTCTGGCCCGTAGACTCGGCTCTGACCCCGTACCCCACTCTGCGAGAGCAGCTGTCTGGCCCGTAGACTCGGCTCTGACCCCGTACCCCACTCTGTGAGAGCAGCTGTCTGGCCCGTAGACTCGGGTCTGACCCCGTACCCCACTCTGCGAGAGCAGCTGTCTGGCCCGTAGACTCTGCTCTGACCCCGTACCCCACTCTGTGAGAGCAGCTGTCTGGCCCGTAGACTCGGCTCTGACCCCGTACCCCACTCTGCGAGAGCAGCTGTCTGGCCCGTAGACTCTGCTCTGACCCCGTACCCCACTCTGTGAGATCAGCTGTCTGGCCCGTAGACTCGGCTCTGACCCCGTACCCCACTCTGCGAGAGCAGCTGTCTGGCCCGTAGACTCGGCTCTGACCCCGTACCCCACTCTGCGAGAGCAGCTGTCTGGCCCGTAGACTCGGCTCTGACCCCGTACCCCACTCTGTGAGAGCAACTGTCTGGCCCGTAGACTCGGCTCTGACCCCGTACCCCACTCTGCGAGAGCAGCTGTCTGGCCCGTAGACTCGGCTCTGACCCCGTACCCCACTCTGTGAGATCAGCTGTCTGGCTCGTAGACTCGGCTCTGACCCCGTACCCCACTCTGTGAGAGCAGCTGTCTGGCCCGTAGACTCGGCTCTGACCCCGTACCCCACTCTGCGAGAGCAGCTGTCTGGCCCGTAGACTCGGCTCTGACCCCGTACCCCACTCTGCGAGAGCAGCTGTCTGGCCCGTAGACTCGGCTCTGACCCCGTACCCCACTCTGCGAGAGCAGCTGTCTGGCCCGTACACTCGGCTCTGACCCCGTACCCCACTCTGTGAGAGCAGCTGTCTGGCCCGTAGACTCGGCTCTGACCCTGTACCCCACTCTGCGAGAGCAGCTGTCTGGCCCGTAGACTCGGCTCTGACCCCGTACCCCACTCTGTGAGAGCAGCTGTCTGGCCCGTAGACTCGGCTCTGACCCCGTACCCCACTCTGTGAGAGCAGCTGTCTGGCCCGTAGACTCGGCTCTGACCCCGTACCCCACTCTGTGAGAGCAGCTGTCTGGCCCGTAGACTCGGCTCTGAGCCCGTACCCCACTCTGTGAGAGCAGCTGTCTGGCCCGTAGACTCGGCTCTGACCCCGTACCCCACTCTGTGAGAGCAGCTGTCCGGCCCGTAGACTCGGCTCTGACCCCGTACCCCACTCTGCGAGAGCAGCTGTCTGGCCCGTAGACTCGGCTCTGACCCCGTACCCCACTCTGTGAGAGCAACTGTCTGGCCCGTAGACTCGGCTCTGACCCCGTACCCCACTCTGAGAGCAGCTGTCTGGCCCGTAGACTCGGGTCTGACCCCGTACCCCTCTCTGCGAGAGCAGCTGTCTGGCCCGTAGACTCGGCTCTGACCCCGTACCCCACTCTGTGAGAGCAGCTGTCCGGCCCGTAGACTCGGCTCTGACCCCGTACCCCACTCTGCGAGAGCAGCTGTCTGGCCCGTAGACTCGGCTCTGACCCCGTACCCCTCTCTGCGAGAGCAGCTGTCTGGCCCGTAGACTCGGCTCTGACCCCGTACCCCACTCTGTGAGAGCAGCTGTCTGGCCCGTAGACTCGGCTCTGACCCCGTACCCCACTCTGCGAGAGCAGCTGTCTGGCCCGTAGACTCGGCTCTGACCCCGTACCCCACTCTGTGAGAGCAGCTGTCTGGCCCGTAGACTCGGCTCTGACCCCGTACCCCACTCTGCGAGAGCAGCTGTCTGGCCCGTAGACTCGGCTCTGACCCCGTACCCCACTCTGTGAGAGCAGCTGTCTGGCCCGTAGACTCGGGTCTGACCCCGTACCCCACTCTGCGAGAGCAGCTGTCTGGCCCGTAGACTCTGCTCTGACCCCGTACCCCACTCTGTGAGAGCAGCTGTCTGGCCCGTAGACTCTGCTCTGACCCCGTACCCCACTCTGTGAGAGCAGCTGTCTGGCCCGTAGACTCGGCTCTGACCCCGTACCCCACTCTGCGAGAGCAGCTGTCTGGCCCGTAGACTCTGCTCTGACCCCGTACCCCACTCTGTGAGAGCAGCTGTCTGGCCCGTAGACTCGGCTCTGACCCCGTACCCCTCTCTGCGAGAGCAGCTGTCTGGCCCGTAGACTCGGCTCTGACCCCGTACCCCACTCTGGGAGAGCAGCTGTCTGGCCCGTAGACTCGGCTCTGACCCCGTACCCCACTCTGCGAGAGCAGCTGTCTGGCCCGTAGACTCGGCTCTGACCCCGTACCCCTCTCTGTGAGAGCAGCTGTCTGGCCCGTAGACTCGGCTCTGACCCCGTACCCCACTCTGCGAGAGCAGCTGTCTGGCCCGTAGACTCGGCTCTGACCCCGTACCCCTCTCTGAGAGAGCAGCTGTCTGGCCCGTAGACTCGGCTCTGACCCCGTACCCCTCTCTGTGAGAGCAGCTGTCTGGCCCGTAGACTCGGCTCTGAGCCCGTACCCCACTCTGTGAGAGCAGCTGTCTGGCCCGTAGACTCGGCTCTGACCCCGTACCCCTCTCTGAGAGAGCAGCTGTCTGGCCCGTAGACTCGGCTCTGACCCCGTACCCCACTCTGTGAGAGCAGCTGTCTGGCCCGTAGACTCGGCTCTGACCCCGTACCCCTCTCTGCGAGAGCAGCTGTCTGGCCCGTAGACTCGGCTCTGACCCCGTACCCCACTCTGTGAGAGCAGCTGTCTGGCCCGTAGACTCGGCTCTGACCCCGTACCCCTCTCTGAGAGAGCAGCTGTCTGGCCCGTAGACTCGGCTCTGACCCCGTACCCCACTCTGTGAGAGCAGCTGTCTGGCCCGTAGACTCGGCTCTGACCCCGTACCTCACTCTGCGAGAGCAGCTGTCTGGCCCGTAGACTCGGCTCTGACCCCGTACCCCACTCTGTGAGAGCAGCTGTCTGGCCCGTAGACTCGGCTCTGACCCCGTACCCCTCTCTGAGAGAGCAGCTGTCTGGCCCGTAGACTCGGCTCTGACCCCGTACCCCACTCTGTGAGAGCAGCTGTCTGGCCCGTAGACTCGGCTCTGACCCCGTACCCCACTCTGCGAGAGCAGCTGTCTGGCCCGTAGACTCGGCTCTGACCCCGTACCCCACTCTGTGAGAGCAGCTGTCTGGCCCGTAGACTCGGCTCTGACCCCGTACCCCACTCTGCGAGAGCAGCTGTCTGGCCCGTAGACTCGGCTCTGACCCCGTACCCCACTCTGTGAGAGCAGCTGTCTGGCCCGTAGACTCGGGTCTGACCCCGTACCCCTCTCTGCGAGAGCAGCTGTCTGGCCCGTAGACTCGGCTCTGACCCCGTACCCCACTCTGTGAGAGCAGCTGTCCGGCCCGTAGACTCGGCTCTGACCCCGTACCCCACTCTGCGAGAGCAGCTGTCTGGCCCGTAGACTCGGCTCTGACCCCGTACCCCACTCTGCGAGAGCAGCTGTCTGGCCCGTAGACTCGGCTCTGACCCCGTACCCCACTCTGTGAGAGCAGCTGTCTGGCCCGTAGACTCGGGTCTGACCCCGTACCCCTCTCTGCGAGAGCAGCTGTCTGGCCCGTAGACTCGGCTCTGACCCCGTACCCCTCTCTGAGAGAGCAGCTGTCTGGCCCGTAGACTCGGCTCTGACCCCGTACCCCACTCTGTGAGAGCAGCTGTCCGGCCCGTAGACTCTGCTCTGACCCCGTACCCCACTCTGTGAGAGCAGCTGTCTGGCCCGTAGACTCGGCTCTGACCCCGTACCCCTCTCTGCGAGAGCAGCTGTCTGGCCCGTAGACTCGGCTCTGACCCCGTACCCCACTCTGTGAGAGCAGCTGTCTGGCCCGTAGACTCGGCTCTGACCCCGTACCCCACTCTGCGAGAGCAGCTGTCTGGCCCGTAGACTCGGCTCTGACCCCGTACCCCACTCTGTGAGAGCAGCTGTCTGGCCCGTAGACTCGGCTCTAACCCCGTACCCCACTCTGTGAGAGCAGCTGTCTGGCCCGTAGACTCGGCTCTGACCCCGTACCCCACTCTGCGAGAGCAGCTGTCTGGCCCGTAGACTCTGCTCTGACCCCGTACCCCACTCTGTGAGAGCAGCTGTCTGGCCCGTAGACTCGGCTCTGACCCCGTACCCCACTCTGTGAGAGCAGCTGTCTGGCCCGTAGACTCGGCTCTAACCCCGTACCCCACTCTGTGAGAGCAGCTGTCTGGCCCGTAGACTCGGCTCTGACCCCGTACCCCACTCTGCGAGAGCAGCTGTCTGGCCCGTAGACTCGGGTCTGACCCCGTACCCCACTCTGTGAGAGCAGCTGTCTGGCCCGTAGACTCGGCTCTGACCCCGTACCCCACTCTGCGAGAGCAGCTGTCTGGCCCGTAGACTCGGCTCTGACCCCGTACCCCACTCTGTGAGAGCAGCTGTCTGGCCCGTAGACTCGGCTCTGACCCCGTACCCCACTCTGCGAGAGCAGCTGTCTGGCCTGTAGACTCTGCTCTGACCCCGTACCCCACTCTGTGAGAGCAGCTGTCTGGCCCGTAGACTCGGCTCTGACCCCGTACCCCACTCTGCGAGAGCAGCTGTCTGGCCCGTAGACTCTGCTCTGACCCCGTACCCCACTCTGTGAGAGCAGCTGTCTGGCCCGTAGACTCGGCTCTGACCCCGTACCCCACTCTGCGAGAGCAGCTGTCTGGCCCGTAGACTCGGCTCTGACCCCGTACCCCACTCTGTGAGAGCAGCTGTCTGGCCCGTAGACTCGGGTCTGACCCCGTACCCCACTCTGCGAGAGCAGCTGTCTGGCCCGTAGACTCTGCTCTGACCCCGTACCCCACTCTGTGAGAGCAGCTGTCTGGCCCGTAGACTCGGCTCTGACCCCGTACCCCACTCTGCGAGAGCAGCTGTCTGGCCCGTAGACTCGGCTCTGACCCCGTACCCCACTCTGTGAGATCAGCTGTCTGGCCCGTAGACTCGGCTCTGACCCCGTACCCCACTCTGCGAGAGCAGCTGTCTGGCCCGTAGACTCGGCTCTGACCCCGTACCCCACTCTGTGAGAGCACCTGTCTGGCCCGTAGACTCGGCTCTGACCCCGTACCCCACTCTGCGAGAGCAGCTGTCTGGCCCGTAGACTCGGCTCTGACCCCGTACCCCACTCTGTGAGAGCAGCTGTCTGGCCCGTAGACTCGGCTCTGACCCCGTACCCCACTCTGCGAGAGCAGCTGTCTGGCCCGTAGACTCGGCTCTGACCCCGTACCCCACTCTGCGAGAGCAGCTGTCTGGCCCGTAGACTCGGCTCTGACCCCGTACCCCACTCTGCGAGAGCAGCTGTCTGGCCCGTAGACTCGGCTCTGACCCCGTACCCCACTCTGTGAGAGCAGCTGTCTGGCCCGTAGACTCGGCTCTGACCCCGTACCCCACTCTGCGAGAGCAGCTGTCTGGCCCGTAGACTCGGCTCTGACCCCGTACCCCACTCTGCGAGAGCAGCTGTCTGGCCCGTAGACTCGGCTCTGACCCCGTACCCCTCTCTGCGAGAGCAGCTGTCTGGCCCGTAGACTCGGCTCTGACCCCGTACCCCACTCTGTGAGAGCAGCTGTCTGGCCCGTAGACTCGGCTCTGACCCCGTACCCCACTCTGCGAGAGCAGCTGTCTGGCCCGTAGACTCGGCTCTGACCCCGTACCCCACTCTGCGAGAGCAGCTGTCTGGCCCGTAGACTCGGCTCTGACCCCGTACCCCACTCTGTGAGAGCAGCTGTCTGGCCCGTAGACTCGGCTCTGACCCCGTACCCCACTCTGTGAGAGCAGCTGTCTGGCCCGTAGACTCGGCTCTGACCCCGTACCCCTCTCTGCGAGAGCAGCTGTCTGGCCCGTAGACTCGACTCTGACCCCGTACCCCACTCTGTGAGAGCAGCTGTCTGGCCCGTAGACTCGGCTCTGACCCCGTACCTCACTCTGCGAGAGCAGCTGTCTGGCCCGTAGACTCGGCTCTGACCCCGTACCCCACTCTGTGAGAGCAGCTGTCTGGCCCGTAGACTCGGCTCTGACCCCGTACCCCACTCTGTGAGAGCAGCTGTCTGGCCCGTAGACTCGGCTCTGACCCCGTACCCCACTCTGTGAGAGCAGCTGTCTGGCCCGTAGACTCGGCTCTGACCCCGTACCCCACTCTGCGAGAGCAGCTGTCTGGCCCGTAGACTCGGCTCTGACCCCGTACCCCACTCTGCGAGAGCAGCTGTCTGGCCCGTAGACTCTGCTCTGACCCCGTACCCCACTCTGCGAGAGCAGCTGTCTGGCCCGTAGACTCGGCTCTGACCCCGTACCCCACTCTGCGAGAGCAGCTGTCTGGCCCGTAGACTCGGCTCTGACCCCGTACCCCACTCTGTGAGAGCAGCTGTCTGGCCCGTAGACTCGGCTCTGACCCCGTACCCCACTCTGTGAGAGCAGCTGTCTGGCCCGTAGACTCGGCTCTGACCCCGTACCCCACTCTGCGAGAGCAGCTGTCTGGCCCGTAGACTCGGCTCTGACCCCGTACCCCTCTCTGTGAGAGCAGCTGTCCGGCCCGTAGACTCGGCTCTGACCCCGTACCCCACTCTGTGAGAGCAGCTGTCCGGCCCGTAGACTTGGTATATGATGGAGGCTGGTATCTGATCACGTGACATCTCCCCTCCCATCACATAATACACGCAGGGAAGGGGATGGGTCAGTCAGTGTCTGATCATGTGACATCTCCCATTCCCCACAAATCACACAGGGAGACAGAATTACATCTTCATTTACATATATACAGGATGCAGCAGGTGCTCAGAGCTGCCAGAGGTGTGAGGAGACCCCACAGGGGTACCCCAATCTTTAGTGATATCAGAAGTACTGGATGAGAAGACTCCAGGGGCAGGTATAGCAGGCATCACACATCCAGGTCATCATCAGGATCCTCATCATCCGCAGCATCACAGGGATCTGGATCATAGAAGATCCTGGCAGATCCGGACGAGGAGTGAAGGAGAGAAAGCTTCCTGCAGAGAGAGGAGGCATGCAATTACAGGCCAGCTTGTATGGGATGTACTCAGGGGCGGGCCACACGGCCTGTAATGTACTCAGGGGCGGGCCACACAGCCCGTAATGTACTCAGGGGCGGGCCACATGGACTGTAATGTACTCAGGGGCGGGCCACAAGGCCTGTAATGTACTCAGGGGCGGGCCACAAGGCCTGTAATGTACTCAGGGGCGGGCCACACGGCCTGTAATGTACTCAGGGGCGGGGCACACGGCCTGTAATGTACTCAGGGGCGGGGCACACGGCCTGTAATGTACTCAGGGGCGGGGCACACGGCCCGTAATGTACTCAGGGGCGGGGCACACGGCCCGTAATGTACTCAGGGGCAGGCCACAGGGCCTGTAATGTACTCAGGGGCAGGCCACACGGCCTGTAATGTACTCAGGGGCGGGCCACACGGCCTGTAATGTACTCAGGGGCGGGCCACACGGCCTGTAATGTACTCAGGGGCGGGCCACACGGCCTGTAATGTACTCAGGGGCAGGCCACACGGCCTGTAATGTACTCAGGGGCGGGCCACATGGCCTGTAATGTAGTCAGGGGCAGGGCACACAGCCTGTAATGTACTTAGGGGAAGACCACACGGCCTGTAGAATACTCAGGGGTGAGCCACACGGCCTGTAATGTACTCAGGGGCGGGGCACACGGCCTGTAATGTACTCAGGGGCAGGGCACACAGCCTGTAATGTACTCAGGGGCGGGCCACACAGCCTGTAATGTACTAAGGGGCAGGGCACACGGCCTGTAATGTACTCAGGGGCAGGGCACACGGCCTGTAATGTAGTCAGGGGCAGGGCACACGGCCTGTAATGTACTCAGGGGCAGGGCACACGGCCCGTAATGTACTCAGGGGCAGGGCACACGGCCCGTAATGTACTCAGGGGCAGGGCACACGGCCCGTAATGTACTAAGGGGCGGGGCGCACGGCCCGTAATGAACTCAGGGGCGGGGCACACGGCCCGTAATGTACTCAGGGGCGGGGCACACGGCCCGTAATGTACTCAGGGGCGGGGCACACGGCCCGTAATGTACTCAGGGGCGGGGCACACGGCCCGTAATGTACTCAGGGGCGGGGCACACGGCCTGTAATGTACTCAGGGGCAGGGCACATGGCCCGTAATGTACTCAGGGGCGGGGCACACGGCCCGTAATGTACTCAGGGGCAGGGCACACGGCCCGTAATGTACTCAGGGGCGGGGCACACGGCCCGTAATGTACTCAGGGGCAGGGCACACGGCCCGTAATGTACTGAGGGGCAGGGCACACGGCCCGTAATGTACTCAGGGGCGGGGCACACGGCCTGTAATGTACTCAGGGGCGGGGCACACGGCCTGTAATGTAGTCAGGGGCAGGGCACACGGCCTGTAATGTACTCAGGGGCAGGGCACACGGCCTGTAATCTAGTCAGGGGCAGGGCCCACGGCCTGTAATGTACTCAGGGGCAGGGCACACGGCCCGTAATGTACTCAGGGGCGGGGCACACGGCCTGTAATGTACTCAGGGGCGGGGCACACGGCCTGTAATGTAGTCAGGGGCAGGGCACACGGCCTGTAATGTACTCAGGGGCAGGGCACACGGCCCGTAATGTAGTCAGGGGCAGGGCACACGGCCTGTAATGTAGTCAGGGGCAGGGCACAGGGCCTGTAATGTACTCAGGGGCAGGGCACACGGCCTGTAATGTACTCAGGGGCAGGGCACACGGCCTGTAATGTACTCAGGGGCAGGGCACACGGCCTGTAATGTACTATGGGGCGGGGCACACGGCCTGTAGTATACTCAGGGGTGAGCCACACCATTGGGCGGGGCATAATACCTATGTGATATAATCAGGGGTGGGGCATAATACACGCATTGTTTATCAGGGGTACACAACCCTTTTTGGTATGAGGCCCACCGTGTCAGATTAAGCCAACCCCAAGGGCCACAATAAAAGGCAGGCTGCAGGCTGATGTGTTCATGGCGGTGTCTGCTGATCGGCAGAACAGGGAATGTTTTTCCTCGTCAGGGTACGACCGCTGCTCCCGCCCCATCATTTACTATGGGGCCAATGTGCGCAGAATAATCCGGCAGCTCCATAGAGCGACCGCTGCAGCTGCAGCCACCAGACCGGCCACTCCGTCCTGTACCTCCCAAAAGGGACACAAGTGCCCCGGCCGGCAGGTTCTCCCTATCAGTGCGGGTCTCAGTGGTCACAACCCCCGCGATCAGTAACTTATCAGCTGTCCAGAGCAGGGACACAAGCACGGTGTCTCCATCACACAACGCCCCCATCCCCCCCGGTCACACATGCACGCTCCTCCCCACCCCGTCACACATGCACGCTCCTCCCCACCCCATCACACATGCACGCTCCTCCCCACCCCGTCACACATGCACGCTCCTCCCCACCCCGTCACACATGCACGCTCCTCCTCACCCCGTCACACATGCACGCTCCTCCCCACCCCGTCACACATGCACGCTCCTCCTCACCCCGTCACACATGCACGCTCCTCCTCACCCCGTCACACATGCACGCTCCTCCCCACCCCGTCACACATGCACGTTCCTCCCCACCCCGTCACACATGCACGCTCCTCCTCACCCCGTCACACATGCACGCTCCTCCCCACCCCGTCACACATGCACGCTCCTCCCCACCCCGTCACACATGCACGCTCCTCCTCACCCCGTCACACATGCACACTCCTCCCCACCCCGTCACACATGCACGCTCCTCCTCACCCCGTCACACATGCACGCTCCTCCCCACCCCGTCACACATGCACGCTCCTCCTCACCCCGTCACACATGCACGCTCCTCCTCACCCCGTCACACATGCACGCTCCTCCTCACCCCGTCACACATGCACGCTCCTTACTTGCTGTCAGTGAATGTGTACGGCAGGGTCGCAGACTCTCTTCCTGCACGCTCATCTTCAGAGAGACGCAGATTAAACGTTAGGTTGATTGTGGGGTCCACCTGAGGAGACGGGGAGACATCCGCTCATCTGCCGGCCGCAGTCATCCCTACCACCCCCCACTCCCAGCCTCCTTCCTACCACCTCTTTTCCTGGCCTCTTGCCCAGCCTCCTCCCTACCACCTCCACTCTCAGCCTCCTCCCTACCACCTCCACGCTCAGCCTCCTCCCTACCACCTCCACTCCCGGCCTCCTCCCTACCACCTCTTTTCCAGGCCTCTTACCCAGCCTCCTCCCTCTACACTCCCAGCCTCCTCCCTATCACCTCCACTCTCAGCCTCCTCCCTATCACCTCCACTCCCAGCCTCCTCCCTACCACCTCTTTTCCTGGCCACTTCCACAGCCTCCTCCCTCTACACTCCCAGCCTCCTCCCTACCACCTCCACTCCCGGGCTCCTCCCTACCACCTCCACTCTCGGCCTCCTCCCTACCACCTCCACTCTCGGCCTCCTCCCTACCACCTCCACTCTCGGCCTCCTCCCTACCACCTCCACTCTCGGCCTCCTCCCTACCACCTCCACTCCCAGCCTCCTCCCTACCACCTCCACTCTCAGCCTCCTCCCTACCACCTCCACGCTCAGCCTCCTCCCTACCACCTCCACTCCCGGCCTCCTCCCTACCACCTCTTTTCCTGGCCTCTTGCCCAGCCTCCTCCCTCTACACTCCCAGCCTCCTCCCTATCACCTCCACTCTCAGCCTCCTCCCTATCACCTCCACACCCAGCCTCCTCCCTACCACCTCTTTTCCTGGCCACTTCCACAGCCTCCTCCCTCTCCACTCCCAGCCTCCTCCCTACCACCTCCACTCCCGGGCTCCTCCCTACCACCTCCACTCCCGACCTCCTCCCTACCCCCTCCACTCCTGGCCTCCCCCCACTCTCAGTCTCCTCCCTACCACCTCCACTCTCGGCCTCCTCCCTACCACCTCCACTCTCGGCCTCCTCCCTACCACCTCCACTCTCGGCATCCTCCCTACCACCTCCACTCTCGGCCTCCTCCCTACCACCTCCACTCTCGGCCTCCTCCCTACCACCTCCACTCTCGGCCTCCTCCCTACCACCTCCACTCTCGGCCTCCTCCCTACCACCTCCACTCTCGGCCTCCTCCCTACCACCTCCACTCTCTGCCTCCTCCCTACCACCTCCACTCCCGGCCTCCTCCCTACCACCTCCACTCCCGGCCTCCTCCCTACCACCTCCACTCTCGGCCTCCGCCCACTCTTAGTCTCCTCCCTACCACCTCCACTCTCGGCCTCCTCCCTACCACCTCCACTCTCAGCCTCCTCTCTACCACCTCCACTCCCGGTCACCTCCTTACCACTTCCACTCTCAGCCTCCTCCCTTCCACCTCCACTCTCAGCCTCCTCCCTACCACCTCCATTCTCGGCCTCCTCCCTACCACCTCCACTCCCGGGCTCCTCCCTACCACCTCCACTTTCGGCCTCCTCCCACTCTCAGTCTCCTCCCTACCACCTCCACTCCCGGCCTCCTCCCTACCACCTCCACTCTCGGCCTCCTCCCTACCACCTCCACTCTCGGCCTCCTCCCTACCCCCTCCACTTTCGGCCTCCCCCCACTCTCAATCTCCTCCCTACCACCTCCACTCTCGGCCTCCTCCCTACCACCTCCACTCTCGGCCTCCTCCCTACCACCTCCACTCTCGGCCTCCTCCCTACCACCTCCACTCTCGGCCTCCTCCCTACCACCTCCACTCTCGGCCTCCTCCCTACCACCTCCACTCTCGGCCTCCTCCCTACCACCTCCACTCTCTGCCTCCTCCCTACCACCTCCACTCCCGGCCTCCTCCCTACCACCTCCACTCTCGGCCTCCTCCCTACCCCCTCCACTCTCAGCCTCCCCCCACTCTTAGTCTCCTCCCTACCACCTCCACTCTCGGCCTCCTCCCTACCACCTCCACTCTCAGCCTCCTCTCTACCACCTCCACTCCCGGTCACCTCCCTACCCCCTCCACTCTCGGCCTCCTCCCTACCACCTCCACTCTCGGCCTCCTCCCTACCACCTCCACTCTCAGCCTCCTCCCTTCAACCTCCACTCTCGGCCTCCTCCCTACCACCTCCACTCTCGGCCTCCTCCCTACCACCTCCACTCTCGGCCTCCTCCCTACCACCTCCACTCTCAGCCTCCTCTCTACCACCTCCACTCCCGGTCACCTCCCTACCCCCTCCACTCTCGGCCTCCTCCCACTCTCAGTCTCCTCCCTACCACCTCCACTCCCGGCCTCCTCCCTACCACCTCCACTCTCGGCCTCCTCCCTACCACCTCCACTCCCGGGCTCCTCCCTACCACCTCCACTCCCGGGCTCCTCCCTACCACCTCCACTCTCGGCCTCCTCCCTACCCCCTCCACTTTCGGCCTCCCCCCACTCTCAATCTCCTCCCTACCACCTCCACTCTCGGCCTCCTCCCTACCACCTCCACTCTCGGCCTCCTCCCTACCACCTCCACTCTCGGCCTCCTCCCTACCACCTCCACTCTCAGTCTCCTCCCTACCACCTCCACTCTCGGCCTCCTCCCTACCACCTCCACTCTCGGCCTCCTCCCTACCACCTCCACTCTCGGCCTCCTCCCTACCACCTCCACTCTCGGCCTCCTCCCTACCACCTCCACTCCCAGCCTCCTCCCTACCACCTCCACTCTCAGCCTCCTCCCTACCACCTCCACGCTCAGCCTCCTCCCTACCACCTCCACTCCCGGCCTCCTCCCTACCACCTCTTTTCCTGGCCTCTTGCCCAGCCTCCTCCCTCTACACTCCCAGCCTCCTCCCTATCACCTCCACTCTCAGCCTCCTCCCTATCACCTCCACTCCCAGCCTCCTCCCTACCACCTCTTTTCCTGGCCACTTCCACAGCCTCCTCCCTCTCCACTCCCAGCCTCCTCCCTACCACCTCCACTCCCGGGCTCCTCCCTACCACCTCCACTCCCGACCTCCTCCCTACCCCCTCCACTCCTGGCCTCCCCCCACTCTCAGTCTCCTCCCTACCACCTCCACTCTCGGCCTCCTCCCTACCACCTCCACTCTCGGCCTCCTCCCTACCACGTCCACTCTCGGCCTCCTCCCTACCACCTCCACTCCCGGCCTCCTCCCTACCACCTCCACTCTCGGCCTCCTCCCTACCACCTCCACTCTCGGCCTCCTCCCTACCACCTCCACTCTCGGCCTCCTCCCTACCACCTCCACTCTCGGCCTCCTCCCAACCACCTCCACTCTCGGCCTGCTCCCTACCACCTCCACTCTCGGCCTCCTCCCTACCACCTCCACTCTCGGCCTCCTCCCTACCACCTCCACTCTCGGCCTCCTCCCTACCACCTCCACTCTCGGCCTCCTCCCTAGCACCTCCACTCTCGGCCTCCTCCCTACCACCTCCACTCTCGGCCTCCTCCCTACCACCTCCACTCTCGGCCTCCTCCCTACCACCTCCACTCTCGGCCTCCTCCCTACCACCTCCACTCTCGGCCTCCTCCCTACCACCTCCACTCTCGGCCTCCTCCCTACCACCTCCACTCCCGGCCTCCTCCCTACCACCTCCACTCCCGACCTCCTCCCTACCACCTCCACTCCCGGCCTCCTCCCTACCCCCTCCACTCTCGGCCTCCTCCCTACCACCTCCACTCTCGGCCTCCTCCCTACCACCTCCACTCTCGGCCTCCTCCCTACCACCTCCACTCCCGACCTCCTCCCTATCACCTCCACTCCCGACCTCCTCCCTACCACCTCCACTCCCGGCCTCCTCCCTACCCCCTCCACTCTCGGCCTCCCTACCACCTCCACTCTCGGCCTCCTCCCTACCACCTCCACTCTCGGCCTCCTCCCTACCCCCTCCACTCCCGGCCTCCTCCCTACCCCTTCCACTCTCGGCCTCCTCCCTACCACCTCCACTCCCGGCCTCCTCCCTACCACCTCCACTCTCGGCCTCCTCCCTTCCACCTCCACTCTCGGCCTCCTCCCTACCACCTCCACTCCCGGCCTCCTCCCTACCACCTCCACTCTCGGCCTCCTCCCTACCCTCTCCACTTTTGGCCTCCCCCCACTCTCAGTCTCCTCCCTACCACCTCCACTCTCGGCCTCCTCCCTACCACCTCCACTCTCGGCCTCCTCCCTACCACGTCCACTCTCGGCCTCCTCCCTACCACCTCCACTCCCGGCCTCCTCCCTACCACCTCCACTCTCGGCCTCCTCCCTACCCTCTCCACTTTCGGCCTCCCCCCACTCTCAGTCTCCTCCCTACCACCTCCACTCCCAGCCTCCTCCCTACCACCTCCACTCCCGGCCTCCTCCCTACCACCTCCACTCCCGACCTCCTCCCTACCCCCTCCACTTTCGGCCTCCCCCCCCACTCTCAGCCTCCTCCCTACCACCTCCACTCTCGGCCTCCTCCCTACCACCTCCACTCTCGGCCTCCTCCCTACCACCTCCACTCTCGGCCTGCTCCCTACCACCTCCACTCTCGGCCTCCTCCCTACCACCTCCACTCTCGGCCTCCTCCCTACCACCTCCACTCTCGGCCTCCTCCCTACCACCTCCACTCTCGACCTCCTCCCTACCACCTCCACTCTCGGCCTCCTCCCTACCACCTCCACTCTCGGCCTCCTCCCTACCACCTCCACTCTCGGCCTCCTCCCTACCACCTCCACTCCCGGCCTCCTCCCTACCACCTCCACTCTCGGCCTCCTCCCTACCACCTCCACTCTCAGCCTCCTCTCTACCACCTCCACTCCCGGTCACCTCCCTACCCCCTCCACTCTCGGCCTCCTCCCTATCACCTCCACTCTCGGCCTCCTCCCTACCACCTCCACTCTTAGCCTCCTCCCTTCCACCTCCACTCTCGGCCTCCTCCCTACCACCTCCACTCTCGGCCTCCTCCCTACCACCTCCACTCTCGGCCTCCTCCCTACCACCTCCACTCTCGGCCTCCTCCCTACCACCTCCACTCTCGGCCTCCTCCCTACCACCTCCACTCTCGGCCTCCTCCCTACCACCTCCACTCTCGGCCTCCTCCCTACCCCCTCCACTTTCGGCCTCCTCCCACTCTCAGTCTCCTCCCTACCACCTCCACTCTCGGCCTCCTCCCTACCACCTCCACTCCCGGGCTCCTCCCTACCACCTCCACTCTCGGCCTCCTCCCTACCCCCTCCACTTTCGGCCTCCCCCCACTCTCAGTCTCCTCCCTACCACCTCCACTCTCGGCCTCCTCCCTACCACCTCCACTCCCGGGCTCCTCCCTACCACCTCCACTCCCGGCCTCCTCCCTACCACCTCCACTTTCAGCCTCCTCCCACTCTCAGTCTCCTCCCTACCACCTCCACTCCCGGCCTCCTCCCTACCACCTCCACTCTCGGCCTCCTCCCTACCACCTCCACTCCCGGCCTCCTCCCTACCCCCTCCACTTTCGGCCTCCCCCCACTCTCAGTCTCCTCCCTACCACCTCCACTCTCAGCCTCCTCCCTACCACCTCCACTCTCGGCCTCCTCCCTACCACCTCCACTCCCGGCCTCCTCCCTACCACCTCCACTCCCGGCCTCCTCCCTACCACCTCCACTCCCGGCCTCCTCCCTACCACCTCCACTCTCGGCCTCCTCCCTACCCCCTCCACTTTCGGCCTCCCCCCACTCTCAGTCTCCTCCCTACCACCTCCACTCTCAGCCTCCTCCCTACCACCTCCACTCTCGGCCTCCTCCCTACCACCTCCACTCCCGGCCTCCTCCCTACCACCTCCACTCCCGGGCTCCTCCCTACCACCTCCACTCCCGGGCTCCTCCCTACCACCTCCACTCTCGGCCTCCTCCCTACCCCCTCCACTTTCGGCCTCCCCCCACTCTCAGTCTCCTCCCTACCACCTCCACTCTCAGCCTCCTCCCTACCACCTCCACTCTCGGCCTCCTCCCTACCACCTCCACTCCCGGCCTCCTCCCTACCACCTCCACTCTCGGCCTCCTCCCTACCCCCTCCACTTTCGGCCTCCTCCCACTCTCAGTCTCCTCCCTACCACCTCCACTCCCGGCCTCCTCCCTACCACCTCCACTCTCGGCCTCCTCCCTACCACCTCCACTCCCGGGCTCCTCCCTACCACCTCCACTCCCGGGCTCCTCCCTACCACCTCCACTCTCGGCCTCCTCCCTACCCCCTCCACTTTCGGCCTCCCCCCACTCTCAGTCTCCTCCCTACCACCTCCACTCTCAGCCTCCTCCCTACCACCTCCACTCTCGGCCTCCTCCCTACCACCTCCACTCCCGGCCTCCTCCCTACCACCTCCACTCCCGGCCTCCTCCCTACCACCTCCACTCCCGGCCTCCTCCCTACCACCTCCACTCTCGGCCTCCTCCCTACCCCCTCCACTTTCGGCCTCCCCCCACTCTCAGTCTCCTCCCTACCACCTCCACTCTCAGCCTCCTCCCTACCACCTCCACTCTCGGCCTCCTCCCTACCACCTCCACTCCCGGCCTCCTCCCTACCACCTCCACTCCCGGCCTCCTCCCTACCACCTCCACTCCCGGCCTCCTCCCTACCACCTCCACTCCCGGCCTCCTCCCTACCACCTCCACTCTCGGCCTCCTCCCTACCCCCTCCACTTTCGGCCTCCCCCCACTCTCAGTCTCCTCCCTACCACCTCCACTCTCAGCCTCCTCCCTACCACCTCCACTCTCGGCCTCCTCCCTACCACCTCCACTCCCGGCCTCCTCCCTACCACCTCCACTCCCGGCCTCCTCCCTACCACCTCCACTCCCGGCCTCCTCCCTACCACCTCCACTCTCGGCCTCCTCCCTACCCCCTCCACTTTCGGCCTCCCCCCACTCTCAGTCTCCTCCCTACCACCTCCACTCTCGGCCTCCTCCCTACCACCTCCACTCCCGGCCTCCTCCCTACCACCTCCACTCCCGGCCTCCTCCCTACCACCTCCACTCCCGGCCTCCTCCCTACCACCTCCACTCTCGGCCTCCTCCCTACCCCCTCCACTTTCGGCCTCCCCCCACTCTCAGTCTCCTCCCTACCACCTCCACTCTCAGCCTCCTCCCTACCACCTCCACTCTCGGCCTCCTCCCTACCACCTCCACTCCCGGCCTCCTCCCTACCACCTCCACTCCCGGCCTCCTCCCTACCACCTCCACTCCCGGCCTCCTCCCTACCACCTCCACTCCCGGCCTCCTCCCTACCACCTCCACTCTCGGCCTCCTCCCTACCCCCTCCACTTTCGGCCTCCCCCCACTCTGTCTCCTCCCTACCACCTCCACTCTCAGCCTCCTCCCTACCACCTCCACTCTCGGCCTCCTCCCTACCACCTCCACTCCCGGCCTCCTCCCTACCACCTCCACTCCCGGCCTCCTCCCTACCACCTCCACTCCCGGCCTCCTCCCTACCACCTCCACTCTCGGCCTCCTCCCTACCCCCTCCACTTTCGGCCTCCCCCCACTCTCAGTCTCCTCCCTACCACCTCCACTCTCGGCCTCCTCCCTACCACCTCCACTCCCGGCCTCCTCCCTACCACCTCCACTCTCGGCCTCCTCCCTACCACCTCCACTCTCGGCCTCCTCCCTACCACCTCCACTCTCGGCCTCCTCCCTACCCCCTCCACTTTCGGCCTCCCCCCACTCTCAGTCTCCTCCCTACCACCTCCACTCTCGGCCTCCTCCCTACCACCTCCACTCTCGGCTTCCTCCCTACCACCTCCACTCTCGGCCTCCTCCCTACCACCTCCACTCCCGGCCTCCTCCCTACCACCTCCACTCTCGGCCTCCTCCCTACCACCTCCACTCTCGGCCTCCTCCCTACCACCTCCACTCCCGGTCACCTCCTTACCACTTCCACTCTCAGCCTCCTCCCTTCCACCTCCACTCTCGGCCTCCTCCCTAGCACCTCCACTCCCGGCCTCCTCCCTATCACCTCCACTCTCGGCCTCCTCCCTACCCTCTCCACTTTCGGCCTCCCCCCACTCTCAGTCTCCTCCCTACCACCTCCACTCTCGGCCTCCTCCCTACCACCTCCACTCTCGGCCTCCTCCCTACCACGTCCACTCTCGGCCTCCTCCCTACCACCTCCACTCCCGGCCTCCTCCCTACCACCTCCACTCTCGGCCTCCTCCCTACCCTCTCCACTTTCGGCCTCCCCCCACTCTCAGTCTCCTCCCTACCACCTCCACTCCCAGCCTCCTCCCTACCACCTCCACTCCCGGCCTCCTCCCTACCACCTCCACTCCCGACCTCCTCCCTACCCCCTCCACTTTCGGCCTCCCCCCCCACTCTCAGCCTCCTCCCTACCACCTCCACTCTCGGCCTCCTCCCTACCACCTCCACTCTCGGCCTCCTCCCTACCACCTCCACTCTCGGCCTCCTCCCTACCACCTCCACTCTCGGCCTCCTCCCTACCACCTCCACTCTCGGCCTCCTCCCTACCCCCTCCACTTTCGGCCTCCTCCCACTCTCAGTCTCCTCCCTACCACCTCCACTCTCGGCCTCCTCCCTACCACCTCCACTCCCGGGCTCCTCCCTACCACCTCCACTCTCGGCCTCCTCCCTACTGTGATGAGGGAACAGCCGCCATCTTGGAACAGGCATGCTATCAGATTGGCGTGACTCCATTTTGTCTCCTGGACACAGGAGTGCTCCTGGACCCCCACCTTTGCTAATGAATAGAGTTCCTATTAGTATGCTAACGGGCTGAGCTCAGGGTCAACTGTAGACGGTAGTTCAAAGCCCCATGAGGAAACCACGCCACCAGGGGGCTTGGAAATGCTTGGGGGCTTAATTAAAACACGCATGCCAAGTGGCCACTGGATACACATCTATTATGGCAGCCCAGCCAAACCGTCTCCAACATGGAATTGTGAATTATGGACGCATCGTCCGAGGTACAGGCTCATAAAAAATATTCTCCTTACCCTAAAGAAATGGTGCATCTAATAGTGCGATTCCCGTGGCGGTGGGAGGTCTGAAACCCGAGATATAGGGATCAGCCTCCCACAGGGACCGAATGGGTCCAAGTTTGATCCCAGTACGACCGGCAGAACAAACCACAGGCGCTGGTACTGCCCGTGTGCTGATCCGATCATCCTGAGAGAAGTTATCCCATTTATTAGATATTGGAATAAATCTTGCAGGGAGACAGAGGGGGTGGAGATTGCTAAGCCCACCCAGCTGCAGGCAGGGGGGCTCAGCCAGGTACAAGAAGAAGCTGAGGTCACTGGGAGGGTCTCACTCCACAGAAGAAGATGATGATGATGACATCTTAAGGAACAGGGTATGCCAGCCAGAGGGGAGCAAGCACATGCTTTCTGGGGGCTGCCCGGCAACTAAGTTTTTGGACCTGCGGAATGCTATGCCCCCGGCTTCCACAAGCGACCTTCGACCTGGTAAATTGACCTCCAGCTTTATACCTTTAAGCCTTGTATTATTGTTGTTATATTGTACTCTGACTGTAACTCTTGATATATTGTGATTGTATATTTCTTGTAATTATCTAGTGCGCCCTTAAGGCAATTAAATCATAAATTAATTTTGGGCTGATCCTTTTACTCTGATTGCGAATCTTAGAATACCCAGGGTGGGTAACAGGGCAGTCTCCCCGGCGGCCATTTGCTCTAGGTGCAGTCCCTTTACTGGCCTGAGAGACAAAGGGGGCGCCGGAGAGCTGTGCCTGTGTAGTGACGTCACGGATTGGTGACGTGGTAGGAACGGGTAATCCTTCACAGTGGTGGCAGCGTACGTGGGATCAGAGTAATAGTGTGCATGGGACCCCTACTCCCAGACACTAAAGACTACCAGTGGTAACTTTCACTGCTGGGGTCTTAAGGTCAGCCCAGCACTAGACGGTCAGAGTGTAGATATAATAAGTTGTGTGCAAGGTCAGGGGTACAGCTGTGTCAGTAACCAGAGGTTTCAAAGATGGCGGAGGGCACCAGGAGTGCAGTGAGGGCGCAGGCCAGTGCTATGGCTTATGAGGAGGTGGTGGTGGACGGTACTGTTCCAGGCGAGGGGGAGCTCAGCCCAGACTCCCCAAGGAGCCAGCCACCCGTGCTTAGTCCGGCAAGGGACTACCCACCACCTACCCGCCCCAGCCTGTCCACATCAGCGGCCCTTGTTGCAGCGGCAGTAGCACGTCTCGAGGCGGGTAATGAAGACGCCTATATGAGACTCATGGCAGCTGCAGAGAAAGCAGCGGAGGCCGAGCGTGCAGAACGCCGTGAGGCAGCGGAGCGGGCAGAGAGAGCTGCTGAGCGGGCAGCGGCAGAGAGAGCAGCGGAGCGCCAGCACCGACTGGAGATGGCTCAACGCGGGCTCCCGCTGGACGCCCCAGCACCGCCAGAGTCCAGGGTTTCCAAAGTCCGGGCCGAGGACTTCCCTCTGCTTGAGAAGGATGGAGACCTGGATTCCTTCTTGCTGGCCTTTGAAAGGACCTGCCTTCAACACCATCTGGCCCCGGATCAGTGGGCAAGATACCTGACCCCCCGTTTGAGGGGTAAGTCCCTGGAAGTTTTGGGGGACTTACCTGCCGGGGCGGAGCAGGACTACAGCAGCATCAAGCGGGCGCTGATCCAGCACTACAACCTCACCCCAGAGTCCTACCGCAAGAAGTTCCGGAGCCTGCAGCGGGGCCCAAAGGACACCTGGACCGACCACATGCGGGCGTTGCTGAGAGCTGCAGAGCACTGGACCTCGGGTCTAGCGCTCACCACCCGCCAGGAGGTCCAGGAACTGTTCGTCATGGAGCAGTTCTTGTGGAACTGCCCAGAGGACCTCCAGCAGTTCCTCCGTGACCGGAAACCGAAGGGGGCTTCTGCTACAGCCGCCCTGGCAGATGAGTATGCCAATAACAGGGCGCCTGAGCCGAAGAAGCCTGCCAGCAGCACCTGGAGAGGGGGTAAGCCCAATCCTGCCCCTGTTTCCCCAGCCCCCAGAGTGCAAGGGGTGTACCCCCCTGCTGCCCTCTCCAGGCCAGGCGCAGAACCCAGAAGTTGTCATCACTGCAACCAGCTGGGGCACTTCAAGACAGCATGTCCCCAGCGTCTTAAGGCCCCATCCATGTCCCCGAAACCGTCCACTGTTTTATGTGTGGGAGGGGGTGGTGGGAGGTCCCTGGACAATTACCAACCCGTCACTATCGGCCGCTCAGCGGTCATGGGACTGCGGGACACAGGCGCTGAACAAACCCTAGTACGTCCTGAGGTGGTGTCCCCTCAAGACTTGGTACCGGGGAAAACCCTTTCCGTCTCCGGAATTGGAGGCGTGGAACCGGCGCTGCCTGTCGCAAAGGTGTTTTTGGACTGGGGCGCCGGGAGGGGAATGCGGGAGGTGGGAGTAACGTCAAATATTCCTGCTAATGTATTACTTGGGACCGATTTGGGGCGGCTAGTGTCTCAGTATGTGGCCACTGAACCCCCAAGTTCGGCTCCCCAAGAATGTCATGACTCTACTGTGAATGTTGATGTGTTGAATGTGCCTCCAACAGTGGGGGAGGGAGTGAAACCTGAGGGTACTCCATACACTGACACCACACACACGGGGCTCACGGGGAGGACAGGTGAGGAGACTGTAGGGGAGAGCTCAGAGGTGGAGGGAGGGGCTGCTACGGGCAGTGTAGGGCCCCTAAGTGAATCCAGCCTGCTGAGTCTAGGGCCCCTGCAGGAAGAGGAACAGGCCATGGGGGGAGGAGGCGTCCCGGGAGAGGAGCCACCAGGTAAGACCCCAGGGCAGGAGTTCCCCACCCCCGGGATGTCAGGAGGGCAGGAAAGTCTGCCTGACCCGGCGACTTGGTCAGGGGCCGGGGGGAAGCAGGTGCTACCCATGGGCACAGCGGTCGTGGCCGCTGTCACCCGGAGTGGGAGCGCCGGAGCCCAAGGAGCCTTGCAGAGGTCCTACGGCTTCCCCCTCTCTGACCAAGTGGCTGCCGAGTCAGACAGCGGCCAGGAGACAGATCCCGGGGAGCTGACAGCGGATGTGGCGGTGTCGTCCATTCTCGCCACATCGAGTCAGGGATTTCAGGCAGCGTTGGAAGCCGATGCTAGCCTGAAAGCTCTCAAGGAGCAGGCGGCACAGCCTCCTGGGGAGTCAGACCGCGAGCGGGTGGTCTGGGACCAGGGACGGCTGTACCGGGTATCGGTCCAGCAGGGTTCACCGGAGGCGTGGCCCAGGGACCGACAGTTAGTGGTACCCTATCCGTTCAGGGCGGAATTGTTGCGGATAGCCCACGAGATTCCCATGGCCGGACACCTAGGGATCGCTAAGACCAGGGCCAGGCTAGCGCAGCATTTCTACTGGCCTGGAATGAGGACCGAGGTAATTGCCTACTGCCGTTCGTGTGACACCTGCCAGAGGGTGGGGAAGGCGGGGCGGCGCCCCAAAGCCCCACTGGTAACTCTGCCCATCATTGAAGAGCCTTTCTCGAGGGTGGCTGTGGATCTCATTGGACCTCTGTCCACTCCCAGTCGCTCCGGGAAATGCTTCATATTAACGGTAGTGGACTATGCCACTCGGTACCCGGAGGCGGTCGCTTTGTCATCCATTCGGGCTGACAAAGTGGCCACTGCCTTACTGGAGATCTTCTCCAGAGTGGGGTTTCCCCAGGAAATGCTCACCGACCGAGGGACCCAGTTCATGTCCCAGCTGATGGAGTCTCTCTGTAAGCAGATCCAGGTGCAACATCTGGTAGCCAGCCCGTATCACCCACAGACCAATGGCCTGTGTGAGCGGTTCAACGGCACCTTAAAGCAGATGCTTAAGATGTTGGTCGACTCCCACGGGAGAGATTGGGAGCGGTATCTCCCACACCTTCTATTTGCCTACCGGGAGGTTCCACAGGCCTCAACGGGGTTCTCCCCCTTTGAGCTCCTGTATGGGCGACGTGTACGGGGGCCCCTTGCTCTGGTGAAGGAAGCGTGGGAAGGAGATTTGGCCACCCCTGGAGTGTCGGCCATTGAGTATGTTGTGCGCTTCCGGGACAGA
The DNA here is from genome assembly GCF_032444005.1 of Ranitomeya imitator. NCBI lineage: Eukaryota > Metazoa > Chordata > Amphibia > Anura > Dendrobatidae > Ranitomeya > Ranitomeya imitator. The sequence continues at coordinate 723,596,696 of NC_091285.1, forward strand.
ATGACGGCCTTGACGCAGCTGGTGCATGACAATATGGCCCAGGCCCAAGCTGACCAGAAGCGGTGGTACGACCAGAATGCTTGTGAGAGGACCTACCAGGTGGGTCAAAAGGTGTGGGTACTGGTCCCCGTCCCACAAAACAAGCTTCAGGCAGCCTGGGAGGGTCCATACCTCGTGCACCAGCAGCTCAACGCCGTCACCTATCTGGTCACCCTGGACCACGCCCGTGGAAGGAGGAAGGCCTTCCACGTGAACATGATGAAAGCACATCATGAGCGGGAGGCTTGTGCCCACCCAGTGTGCAACCTCCCGGAGGAAGGGGAGGTAGAAACCCTCCTGGATCTGCTTACCCAAGTCAAGGCGGGTGGATCCATCGAGGATGTGGAGGTTGGCCACCAGCTTTCGGAGGACCAACGTTCCCAGCTGGGGGTCACCCTACACCCCTTTCGGGAGCTGTTTAGCAGCCTGCCCGGAAGGACTGAGGCAGCCGTCCACGATGTGGACACCGGCAATCACCCCCCGATCCGGCGTTCAGCATATCGGGTCTCTCTCGAGGTGCAGCAGCACATGCGCCAAGAGATAGACGAGATGCTGAAGCTGGGGGTGATCCAAGCATCCAACAGCGCGTGGGCTTCGCCGGTAGTCCTCGTCCCTAAAAAGGACCGGACTACGCGGTTCTGCGTGGACTACCGGGGGCTCAACGCTGTGACGGTCACCGATGCGTACCCAATGCCGCGCATCGATGACCTGCTCGATCAGCTGGCCGGGGCCAAGTACCTGACCATCATGGATCTGAGCAGGGGATATTGGCAGATTCCCCTGACCCCTAAGGCACGGGAACGCTCTGCCTTTATCACCCCATTTGGACTGTACGAGTCCACGGTGATGCCCTTCGGCATGAAGAATGCCCCTGCCACTTTTCAGCGGATGGTCAACACGCTGCTCAAGGGTCTGGAAGGGTATGCGACTGCGTACCTGGATGACATTGCCATCTTCAGTCCCACCTGGGAAGATCACCTACAGCACCTGGCGCAGGTGTTGGGGAGGATCCAGAGGGCAGGGTTGACCATTAAGCCGGAAAAGTGCCAGCTGGGTATGAGTGAGGTCCAGTACCTGGGACACCGGGTAGGTGGGGGAGCTCTGAAGCCAGAGCCCGGGAAGGTGGATGCCATCACCTCCTGGCCCTCCCCCAGGACCAAGAAGCAGGTGATGTCCTTCTTGGGGACGGCCGGGTACTATAGGAGGTTTGTTCCACACTATAGCACCCTGGCCAAGCCCCTGACGGACCTCACCAAGAAGAAGCTGCCCGTCGCAGTCGACTGGACAGTCGCCTGCGAGACAGCTTTCCAGGCGCTCAAAACCGCCTTGTCTAGCTCTCCTGTACTACAGGCAGCCGACTTCACGCGGCCGTTCGTAGTACAGACCGACGCCAGTGACTTTGGCCTCGGTGCTGTGCTCAGCCAGGTCGACACTACGGGACATGAACACCCCGTTTTGTACCTGAGCCGGAAGCTCCTGCCGAGGGAAGTGGCCTATTCCACGATGGAGAAGGAATGTCTGGCAATTGTATGGGCCCTGCAACGTCTGCAGCCATACTTGTACGGACGCCACTTCACCGTGGAAACAGACCACAACCCCCTCAGCTGGTTACACTCGGTCTCTGGGACGAATGGGAGGTTGCTACGCTGGAGCCTGGCTCTCCAGCAGTATCACTTCAGCATCCGCCACAGAAGTGGCAGAGACCATGGTAATGCTGATGGGTTGTCCCGGCAAGGAGAAGGTGTGGAAGGGCGCATGGGGGAACACAGGAATGTGATGCCCCCTAGCGCCCTCTAAAGCAGGGAGGTGTGATGAGGGAACAGCCGCCATCTTGGAACAGGCATGCTATCAGATTGGCGTGACTCCATTTTGTCTCCTGGACACAGGAGTGCTCCTGGACCCCCACCTTTGCTAATGAATAGAGTTCCTATTAGTATGCTAACGGGCTGAGCTCAGGGTAAACTGTAGACGGTAGTTCAAAGCCCCATGAGGAAACCACGCCACCAGGGGGCTTGGAAATGCTTGGGGGCTTAATTAAAACACGCATGCCAAGTGGCCACTGGATACACATCTATTATGGCAGCCCAGCCAAACCGTCTCCAACATGGAATTGTGAATTATGGACGCATCGTCCGAGGTACAGGCTCATAAAAAATATTCTCCTTACCCTAAAGAAATGGTGCATCTAATAGTGCGATTCCCGTGGCGGTGGGAGGTCTGAAACCCGAGATATAGGGATCAGCCTCCCACAGGGACCGAATGGGTCCAAGTTTGATCCCAGTACGACCGGCAGAACAAACCACAGGCGCTGGTACTGCCCGTGTGCTGATCCGATCATCCTGAGAGAAGTTATCCCATTTATTAGATATTGGAATAAATCTTGCAGGGAGACAGAGGGGGTGGAGATTGCTAAGCCCACCCAGCTGCAGGCAGGGGGGCTCAGCCAGGTACAAGAAGAAGCTGAGGTCACTGGGAGGGTCTCACTCCACAGAAGAAGATGATGATGATGACATCTTAAGGAACAGGGTATGCCAGCCAGAGGGGAGCAAGCACATGCTTTCTGGGGGCTGCCCGGCAACTAAGTTTTTGGACCTGCGGAATGCTATGCCCCCGGCTTCCACAAGCGACCTTCGACCTGGTAAATTGACCTCCAGCTTTATACCTTTAAGCCTTGTATTATTGTTGTTATATTGTACTCTGACTGTAACTCTTGATATATTGTGATTGTATATTTCTTGTAATTATCTAGTGCGCCCTTAAGGCAATTAAATCATAAATTAATTTTGGGCTGATCCTTTTACTCTGATTGCGAATCTTAGAATACCCAGGGTGGGTAACAGGGCAGTCTCCCCGGCGGCCATTTGCTCTAGGTGCAGTCCCTTTACTGGCCTGAGAGACAAAGGGGGCGCCGGAGAGCTGTGCCTGTGTAGTGACGTCACGGATTGGTGACGTGGTAGGAAGGGGTAATCCTTCACACCTACCCCCTCCACTTTCGGCCTCCCCCCACTCTCAGTCTCCTCCCTACCACCTCCACTCTCGGCCTCCTCCCTACCACCTCCACTCCCGGGCTCCTCCCTACCACCTCCACTCCCGGCCTCCTCCCTACCACCTCCACTTTCAGCCTCCTCCCACTCTCAGTCTCCTCCCTACCACCTCCACTCCCGGCCTCCTCCCTACCACCTCCACTCTCGGCCTCCTCCCTACCACCTCCACTCCCGGCCTCCTCCCTACCACCTCCACTTTCGGCCTCCCCCCACTCTCAGTCTCCTCCCTACCACCTCCACTCTCAGCCTCCTCCCTACCACCTCCACTCTCGGCCTCCTCCCTACCACCTCCACTCCTGGCCTCCTCCCTACCACCTCCACTCCCGGCCTCCTCCCTACCACCTCCACTCTCGGCCTCCTCCCTACCCCCTCCACTTTCGGCCTCCCCCCACTCTCAGTCTCCTCCCTACCACCTCCACTCTCGGCCTCCTCCCTACCACCTCCACTCTCGGCCTCCTCCCTACCACCTCCACTCTCGGCCTGCTCCCTACCACCTCCACTCTCGGCCTCCTCCCTACCACCTCCACTCTCGGCCTCCTCCCTACCACCTCCACTCTCGGCCTCCTCCCTACCACCTCCACTCTCGACCTCCTCCCTACCACCTCCACTCTCGGCCTCCTCCCTACCACCTCCACTCTCGGCCTCCTCCCTACCACCTCCACTCTCGGCCTCCTCCCTACCACCTCCACTCTCGGCCTCCTCCCTACCACCTCCACTCTCGGCCTCCTCCCTACCACCTCCACTCTCGGCCTCCTCCCTACCACCTCCACTCTCGGCCTCCTCCCTACCACCTCCACTCTCGGCCTCCTCCCTATCACTTCCACTCTCGGCCTCCTCCCTACCACCTCCACTCTCGGCCTCCTCCCTACCACCTCCACTCTCGGCCTCCTCCCTACCACCTCCACTCTCGGCCTCCTCCCAACCACCTCCACTCTCGGCCTGCTCCCTACCACCTCCACTCTCGGCCTCCTCCCTACCACCTCCACTCTCGGCCTCCTCCCTACCACCTCCACTCTCGGCCTCCTCCCTACCACCTCCACTCTCGGCCTCCTCCCTAGCACCTCCACTCTCGGCCTCCTCCCTACCACCTCCACTCTCGGCCTCCTCCCTACCACCTCCACTCTCGGCCTCCTCCCTACCACCTCCACTCTCGGCCTCCTCCCTACCACCTCCACTCTCGGCCTCCTCCCTACCACCTCCACTCTCGGCCTCCTCCCTACCACCTCCACTCCCGGCCTCCTCCCTACCACCTCCACTCCCGACCTCCTCCCTACCACCTCCACTCCCGGCCTCCTCCCTACCCCCTCCACTCTCGGCCTCCTCCCTACCACCTCCACTCTCGGCCTCCTCCCTACCACCTCCACTCTCGGCCTCCTCCCTACCACCTCCACTCCCGGCCTCCTCCCTATCACCTCCACTCCCGACCTCCTCCCTACCACCTCCACTCCCGGCCTCCTCCCTACCCCCTCCACTCTCGGCCTCCCTACCACCTCCACTCTCGGCCTCCTCCCTACCACCTCCACTCTCGGCCTCCTCCCTACCCCCTCCACTCCCGGCCTCCTCCCTACCCCTTCCACTCTCGGCCTCCTCCCTACCACCTCCACTCCCGGCCTCCTCCCTACCACCTCCACTCTCGGCCTCCTCCCTTCCACCTCCACTCTCGGCCTCCTCCCTACCACCTCCACTCCCGGCCTCCTCCCTACCACCTCCACTCTCGGCCTCCTCCCTACCCTCTCCACTTTCGGCCTCCCCCCACTCTCAGTCTCCTCCCTACCACCTCCACTCTCGGCCTCCTCCCTACCACCTCCACTCTCGGCCTCCTCCCTACCACGTCCACTCTCGGCCTCCTCCCTACCACCTCCACTCCCGGCCTCCTCCCTACCACCTCCACTCTCGGCCTCCTCCCTACCCTCTCCACTTTCGGCCTCCCCCCACTCTCAGTCTCCTCCCTACCACCTCCACTCCCAGCCTCCTCCCTACCACCTCCACTCCCGGCCTCCTCCCTACCACCTCCACTCCCGACCTCCTCCCTACCCCCTCCACTTTCGGCCTCCCCCCCCACTCTCAGCCTCCTCCCTACCACCTCCACTCTCGGCCTGCTCCCTACCACCTCCACTCTCGGCCTCCTCCCTACCACCTCCACTCCCGGCCTCCTCCCTACCACCTCCACTCTCGGCCTCCTCCCTACCCTCTCCACTTTCGGCCTCCCCCCACTCTCAGTCTCCTCCCTACCACCTCCACTCCCAGCCTCCTCCCTACCACCTCCACTCCCGGCCTCCTCCCTACCACCTCCACTCCCGACCTCCTCCCTACCCCCTCCACTTTCGGCCTCCCCCCCCACTCTCAGCCTCCTCCCTACCACCTCCACTCTCGGCCTGCTCCCTACCACCTCCACTCTCGGCCTCCTCCCTACCACCTCCACTCTCGGCCTCCTCCCTACCACCTCCACTCTCGGCCTCCTCCCTACCACCTCCACTCTCGACCTCCTCCCTACCACCTCCACTCTCGGCCTCCTCCCTACCACCTCCACTCTCGGCCTCCTCCCTACCACCTCCACTCTCGGCCTCCTCCCTACCACCTCCACTCTCGGCCTCCTCCCTACCACCTCCACTCTCGGCCTCCTCCCTACCACCTCCACTCTCGGCCTCCTCCCTACCACTTCCACTCTCGGCCTCCTCCCTACCACCTCCACTCCCGGCCTCCTCCCTACCACCTCCACTCTCGGCCTCCTCCCTACCACCTCCACTCTCGGCCTCCTCCCTACCACCTCCACTCTCGGCCTCCTCCCAACCACCTCCACTCTCGGCCTGCTCCCTACCACCTCCACTCTCGGCCTCCTCCCTACCACCTCCACTCTCGGCCTCCTCCCTACCACCTCCACTCCCGGCCTCCTCCCTACCACCTCCACTCTCGGCCTCCTCCCTACCCCCTCCACTTTCGGCCTCCTCCCACTCTCAGTCTCCTCCCTACCACCTCCACTCCCGGCCTCCTCCCTACCACCTCCACTCTCGGCCTCCTCCCTACCACCTCCACTCCCGGGCTCCTCCCTACCACCTCCACTCCCGGGCTCCTCCCTACCACCTCCACTCTCGGCCTCCTCCCTACCCCCTCCACTTTCGGCCTCCCCCCACTCTCAGTCTCCTCCCTACCACCTCCACTCTCAGCCTCCTCCCTACCACCTCCACTCTCGGCCTCCTCCCTACCACCTCCACTCCCGGCCTCCTCCCTACCACCTCCACTCCCGGGCTCCTCCCTACCACCTCCACTCTCGGCCTCCTCCCTACCCCCTCCACTTTCGGCCTCCCCCCACTCTCAGTCTCCTCCCTACCACCTCCACTCTCAGCCTCCTCCCTACCACCTCCACTCTCGGCCTCCTCCCTACCACCTCCACTCCCGGGCTCCTCCCTACCACCTCCACTCCCGGGCTCCTCCCTACCACCTCCACTCTCGGCCTCCCCCCACTCTCAGTCTCCTCCCTACCACCTCCACTCTCAGCCTCCTCCCTACCACCTCCACTCTCGGCCTCCTCCCTACCACCTCCACTCCCGGCCTCCTCCCTACCACCTCCACTCTCGGCCTCCTCCCTACCCCCTCCACTTTCGGCCTCCCCCCACTCTCAGTCTCCTCCCTACCACCTCCACTCTCAGCCTCCTCCCTACCACCTCCACTCTCGGCCTCCTCCCTACCACCTCCACTCCCGGCCTCCTCCCTACCACCTCCACTCCCGGCCTCCTCCCTACCACCTCCACTCTCGGCCTCCTCCCTACCCCCTCCACTTTCGGCCTCCCCCCACTCTCAGTCTCCTCCCTACCACCTCCACTCTCAGCCTCCTCCCTACCACCTCCACTCTCGGCCTCCTCCCTACCACCTCCACTCCCGGCCTCCTCCCTACCACCTCCACTCCCGGCCTCCTCCCTACCACCTCCACTACCGGCCTCCTCCCTACCACCTCCACTCTCGGCCTCCTCCCTACCCCCTCCACTTTCGGCATCCCCCCACTCTCAGTCTCCTCCCTACCACCTCCACTCTCAGCCTCCTCCCTACCACCTCCACTCTCGGCCTCCTCCCTACCACCTCCACTCCCGGCCTCCTCCCTACCACCTCCACTCCCGGCCTCCTCCCTACCACCTCCACTCCCGGCCTCCTCCCTACCACCTCCACTCTCGGCCTCCTCCCTACCCCCTCCACTTTCGGCCTCCCCCCACTCTCAGTCTCCTCCCTACCACCTCCACTCTCGGCCTCCTCCCTACCACCTCCACTCCCGGCCTCCTCCCTACCACCTCCACTATCGGCCTCCTCCCTACCACCTCCACTCTCGGCCTCCTCCCTACCACCTCCACTCTCGGCCTCCTCCCTACCCCCTCCACTTTCGGCCTCCCCCCACTCTCAGTCTCCTCCCTACCACCTCCACTCTCGGCCTCCTCCCTACCACCTCCACTCTCGGCTTCCTCCCTACCACCTCCACTCTCGGCCTCCTCCCTACCCCCTCCACTTTCGGCCTCCCCCCACTCTCAGTCTCCTCCCTACCACCTCCACTCTCGGCCTCCTCCCTACCACCTCCACTCTCGGCTTCCTCCCTACCACCTCCACTCTCGGCCTCCTCCCTACCACCTCCACTCTCGGCCTCCTCCCTACCACCTCCACTCTCGGCCTCCTCCCTACCCCCTCCACTTTCGGCCTCCCCCCACTCTCAGTCTCCTCCCTACCACCTCCACTCTCGGCCTCCTCCCTACCACCTCCACTCTCGGCCTCCTCCCTACCACCTCCACTCTCGGCCTCCTCCCAACCACCTCCACTCTCGGCCTGCTCCCTACCACCTCCACTCTCGGCCTCCTCCCTACCACCTCCACTCTCGGCCTCCTCCCTACCACCTCCACTCTCGGCCTCCTCCCTACCACCTCCACTCTCGGCCTCCTCCCTAGCACCTCCACTCTCGGCCTCCTCCCTACCACCTCCACTCTCGGCCTCCTCCCTACCACCTCCACTCTCGGCCTCCTCCCTACCACCTCCACTCTCGGCCTCCTCCCTACCACCTCCACTCTCGGCCTCCTCCCTACCACCTCCACTCTCGGCCTCCTCCCTACCACCTCCACTCCCGGCCTCCTCCCTACCACCTCCACTCCCGACCTCCTCCCTACCACCTCCACTCCCGGCCTCCTCCCTACCCCCTCCACTCTCGGCCTCCTCCCTAACACCTCCACTCTCGGCCTCCTCCCTACCACCTCCACTCTCGGCCTCCTCCCTACCACCTCCACTCCCGGCCTCCTCCCTATCACCTCCACTCCCGACCTCCTCCCTACCACCTCCACTCCCGGCCTCCTCCCTACCCCCTCCACTCTCGGCCTCCCTACCACCTCCACTCTCGGCCTCCTCCCTACCACCTCCACTCTCGGCCTCCTCCCTACCACCTCCACTCTCGGCCTCCTCCCTACCACCTCCACTCCCGGCCTCCTCCCTACCCCCTCCACTCCCGGCCTCCTCCCTACCCCTTCCACTCTCGGCCTCCTCCCTACCACCTCCACTCCCGGCCTCCTCCCTACCACCTCCACTCTCGGCCTCCTCCCTTCCACCTCCACTCTCGGCCTCCTCCCTACCACCTCCACTCCCGGCCTCCTCCCTACCACCTCCACTCTCGGCCTCCTCCCTACCCTCTCCACTTTCGGCCTCCCCCCACTCTCAGTCTCCTCCCTACCACCTCCACTCTCGGCCTCCTCCCTACCACCTCCACTCTCGGCCTCCTCCCTACCACGTCCACTCTCGGCCTCCTCCCTACCACCTCCACTCCCGGCCTCCTCCCTACCACCTCCACTCTCGGCCTCCTCCCTACCCTCTCCACTTTCGGCCTCCCCCCACTCTCAGTCTCCTCCCTACCACCTCCACTCCCAGCCTCCTCCCTACCACCTCCACTCCCGGCCTCCTCCCTACCACCTCCACTCCCGACCTCCTCCCTACCCCCTCCACTTTCGGCCTCCCCCCCCACTCTCAGCCTCCTCCCTACCACCTCCACTCTCGGCCTCCTCCCTACCACCTCCACTCTCGGCCTCCTCCCTACCACCTCCACTCTCGGCCTGCTCCCTACCACCTCCACTCTCGGCCTCCTCCCTACCACCTCCACTCTCGGCCTCCTCCCTACCACCTCCACTCTCGGCCTCCTCCCTACCACCTCCACTCTCGACCTCCTCCCTACCACCTCCACTCTCGGCCTCCTCCCTACCACCTCCACTCTCGGCCTCCTCCCTACCACCTCCACTCTCGGCCTCCTCCCTACCACTTCCACTCTCGGCCTCCTCCCTACCACCTCCACTCCCGGCCTCCTCCCTACCACCTCCACTCTCGGCCTCCTCCCTACCCCCTCCACTTTCGGCCTCCTCCCACTCTCAGTCTCCTCCCTACCACCTCCACTCCCGGCCTCCTCCCTACCACCTCCACTCTCGGCCTCCTCCCTACCACCTCCACTCCCGGGCTCCTCCCTACCACCTCCACTCCCGGGCTCCTCCCTACCACCTCCACTCTCGGCCTCCTCCCTACCCCCTCCACTTTCGGCCTCCCCCCACTCTCAGTCTCCTCCCTACCACCTCCACTCTCAGCCTCCTCCCTACCACCTCCACTCTCGGCCTCCTCCCTACCACCTCCACTCCCGGCCTCCTCCCTACCACCTCCACTCCCGGGCTCCTCCCTACCACCTCCACTCCCGGGCTCCTCCCTACCACCTCCACTCTCGGCCTCCTCCCTACCCCCTCCACTTTCGGCCTCCCCCCACTCTCAGTCTCCTCCCTACCACCTCCACTCTCAGCCTCCTCCCTACCACCTCCACTCTCGGCCTCCTCCCTACCACCTCCACTCCCGGCCTCCTCCCTACCACCTCCACTCTCGGCCTCCTCCCTACCCCCTCCACTTTCGGCCTCCCCCCACTCTCAGTCTCCTCCCTACCACCTCCACTCTCAGCCTCCTCCCTACCACCTCCACTCTCGGCCTCCTCCCTACCACCTCCACTCCCGGGCTCCTCCCTACCACCTCCACTCCCGGCCTCCTCCCTACCACCTCCACTCCCGGCCTCCTCCCTACCACCTCCACTCCCGGCCTCCTCCCTACCACCTCCACTCTCGGCCTCCTCCCTACCCCCTCCACTTTCGGCCTCCCCCCACTCTCAGTCTCCTCCCTATCACCTCCACTCTCAGCCTCCTCCCTACCACCTCCACTCTCGGCCTCCTCCCTACCACCTCCACTCCCGGCCTCCTCCCTACCACCTCCACTCCCGGCCTCCTCCCTACCACCTCCACTCCCGGCCTCCTCCCTACCACCTCCACTCTCGGCCTCCTCCCTACCCCCTCCACTTTCGGCCTCCCCCCACTCTCAGTCTCCTCCCTACCACCTCCACTCTCAGCCTCCTCCCTACCACCTCCACTCTCGGCCTCCTCCCTACCACCTCCACTCCCGGCCTCCTCCCTACCACCTCCACTCCCGGCCTCCTCCCTACCACCTCCACTCCCGCCTCCTCCCTACCACCTCCACTCTCGGCCTCCTCCCTACCCCCTCCACTTTCGGCCTCCCCCCACTCTCAGTCTCCTCCCTACCACCTCCACTCTCGGCCTCCTCCCTACCACCTCCACTCCCGGCCTCCTCCCTACCACCTCCACTCTCGGCCTCCTCCCTACCACCTCCACTCTCGGCCTCCTCCCTACCACCTCCACTCTCGGCCTCCTCCCTACCCCCTCCACTTTCGGCCTCCCCCCACTCTCAGTCTCCTCCCTACCACCTCCACTCTCGGCCTCCTCCCTACCACCTCCACTCTCGGCTTCCTCCCTACCACCTCCACTCTCGGCCTCCTCCCTACCACCTCCACTCCCGGCCTCCTCCCTACCACCTCCACTCTCGGCCTCCTCCCTACCACCTCCACTCTCAGCCTCCTCCCTACCACCTCCACTCCCGGTCACCTCCTTACCACTTCCACTCTCAGCCTCCTCCCTTCCACCTCCACTCTCGGCCTCCTCCCTAGCACCTCCACTCCCGGCCTCCTCCCTACCACCTCCACTCTCGGCCTCCTCCCTACCCTCTCCACTTTCGGCCTCCCCCCACTCTCAGTCTCCTCCCTACCACCTCCACTCTCGGCCTCCTCCCTACCACCTCCACTCTCGGCCTCCTCCCTACCACGTCCACTCTCGGCCTCCTCCCTACCACCTCCACTCCCGGCCTCCTCCCTACCACCTCCACTCTCGGCCTCCTCCCTACCCTCTCCACTTTCGGCCTCCCCCCACTCTCAGTCTCCTCCCTACCACCTCCACTCCCAGCCTCCTCCCTACCACCTCCACTCCCGGCCTCCTCCCTACCACCTCCACTCCCGACCTCCTCCCTACCCCCTCCACTTTCGGCCTCCCCCCCTCCACTCTCGGCCTCCTCCCTACCACCTCCACTCTCGGCCTGCTCCCTACCACCTCCACTCTCGGCCTCCTCCCTACCACCTCCACTCTCGGCCTCCTCCCTACCACCTCCACTCTCGGCCTCCTCCCTACCACCTCCACTCTCGACCTCCTCCCTACCACCTCCACTCTCGGCCTCCTCCCTACCACCTCCACTCTCGGCCTCCTCCCTACCACCTCCACTCTCGGCCTCCTCCCTACCACCTCCACTCTCGGCCTCCTCCCTACCACCTCCACTCTCGGCCTCCTCCCTACCACCTCCACTCTCGGCCTCCTCCCTACCACCTCCACTCTCGGCCTCCTCCCTACCACCTCCACTCTCGGCCTCCTCCCTATCACTTCCACTTTCGGCCTCCTCCCTACCACCTCCACTCTCGGCCTCCTCCCTACCACCTCCACTCTCGGCCTCCTCCCTACCACCTCCACTCTCGGCCTCCTCCCAACCACCTCCACTCTCGGCCTGCTCCCTACCACCTCCACTCTCGGCCTCCTCCCTACCACCTCCACTCTCGGCCTCCTCCCTACCACCTCCACTCTCGGCCTCCTCCCTACCACCTCCACTCTCGGCCTCCTCCCTACCACCTCCACTCTCGGCCTCCTCCCTAGCACCTCCACTCTCGGCCTCCTCCCTACCACCTCCACTCTCGGCCTCCTCCCTACCACCTCCACTCTCGGCCTCCTCCCTACCACCTCCACTCTCGGCCTCCTCCCTACCACCTCCACTCTCGGCCTCCTCCCTACCACCTCCACTCTCGGCCTCCTCCCTACCACCTCCACTCTCGGCCTCCTCCCTACCACCTCCACTCCCGGCCTCCTCCCTACCACCTCCACTCCCGACCTCCTCCCTACCACCTCCACTCCCGGCCTCCTCCCTACCCCCTCCACTCTCGGCCTCCTCCCTACCACCTCCACTCTCGGCCTCCTCCCTACCACCTCCACTCCCGGCCTCCTCCCTATCACCTCCACTCCCGACCTCCTCCCTACCACCTCCACTCCCGGCCTCCTCCCTACCCCCTCCACTCTCGGCCTCCCTACCACCTCCACTCTCGGCCTCCTCCCTACCACCTCCACTCTCGGCCTCCTCCCTACCCCCTCCACTCCCGGCCTCCTCCCTACCCCTTCCACTCTCGGCCTCCTCCCTACCACCTCCACTCCCGGCCTCCTCCCTACCACCTCCACTCTCGGCCTCCTCCCTTCCACCTCCACTCTCGGCCTCCTCCCTACCACCTCCACTCCCGGCCTCCTCCCTACCACCTCCACTCTCGGCCTCCTCCCTACCCTCTCCACTTTCGGCCTCCCCCCACTCTCAGTCTCCTCCCTACCACCTCCACTCTTGGCCTCCTACCACCTCCACTCTCGGCCTCCTCCCTACCACGTCCACTCTCGGCCTCCTCCCTACCACCTCCACTCCCGGCCTCCTCCCTACCACCTCCACTCTCGGCCTCCTCCCTACCCTCTCCACTTTCGGCCTCCCCCCACTCTCAGTCTCCTCCCTACCACCTCCACTCCCAGCCTCCTCCCTACCACCTCCACTCCCGGCCTCCTCCCTACCACCTCCACTCCCGACCTCCTCCCTACCCCCTCCACTTTCGGCCTCCCCCCCCACTCTCAGCCTCCTCCCTACCACCTCCACTCTCGGCCTCCTCCCTACCACCTCCACTCTCGGCCTCCTCCCTACCACCTCCACTCTCGGCCTCCCCTACCACCTCCACTCTCGGCCTCCTCCCTACCACCTCCACTCTCGACCTCCTCCCTACCACCTCCACTCTCGGCCTCCTCCCTACCACCTCCACTCTCGGCCTCCTCCCTACCACCTCCACTCTCGGCCTCCTCCCTACCACCTCCACTCTCGGCCTCCTCCCTACCACCTCCACTCTCGGCCTCCTCCCTACCACCTCCACTCTCGGCCTCCTCCCTACCACCTCCACTCTCGGCCTCCTCCCTACCACCTCCACTCTCGGGCCTCCTCCCTACCACCTCCACTCTCGGCCTCCCCTCCTACCACCTCCACTCTCGGCCTCCTCCCCTACCTCACCTCCACTCTCGGCCTCCTCCCTACCACCTCCACTCTCGGCCTCCTCCCTACCACCTCCACTCTCGGCCTCCTCCCTACCACCTCCACTCTCGGCCTCCTCCCTACCACCTCCACTCTCGGCCTCCTCCCTACCACCTCCACTCTCGGCCTCCTCCCTACCACCTCCACTCTCGGCCTCCTCCCTACCACCTCCACTCTCGGCCTCCTCCCTACCACCTCCACTCTCGGCCTCCTCCCTACCACCTCCACTCTCGGCCTCCTCCCCTACCACCTCCACTCTCGGCCTCCTCCCTACCACCTCCACTCTCGGCCTCCTCCCTACCACCTCCACTCTCGGCCTCCTCCCTACCACTCCACTCTCGGCCTCCTCCCTACCACCTCCACTCCGACCTCCTCCCTACCACCTCCACTCCGGCCTCCTCCCTACCCCCTCCACTCTCGGCCTCCTCCCTACCACCTCCACTCTCGGCCTCCTCCCTACCACCTCCACTCTCGGCCTCCTCCCTACCACCTCCACTCTCCGGCCTCCTCCCTATCACCTCCACTCCCGACCTCCTCCCTACCACCTCCACTCCCGGCCTCCTCCCTACCCCTCACTCGCCTCTCCCACCTCCCCTCGGCCCTCCTACCCCTCCACTCTCGGCCCTCCCTCCCCTACCACCTCCACTCTCGGCCTCCTCCCTACCCCCTCCACTCCCGGCCTCCTCCCTACCCCTTCCACTCTCGGCCTCCTCCCTACCACCTCCACTCCCGGCCTCCTCCCTACCACCTCCACTCTCGGCCTCCTCCCTACCACCTCCACTCTCGGCCTCCTCCCTACCACCTCCACTCCCGGCCTCCTCCCTACCACCTCCACTCCCGACCTCCTCCCTACCCCCTCCACTCCCGACCTCCTCCCTACCCCCTCCACTCTCGGCCTCCTCCCTACCATCTCCACTCTCGGCCTCCTCCCTACCCCCTCCACTTTCGGCCTCCCCCCACTCTCAATCTCCTCCCTACCACCTCCACTCTCAGTCTCCTCCCTACCACCTCCACTCTCGGCCTCCTCCCTACCACCTCCACTCCCGGCCTCCTCCCTACCCCCCTCCACTCCCCGACCTCCTCCCTACCACCTCCACTCTCGGCCTCCTCCCTACCACCTCCACTCTCGGCCTCCTCCCTACCACCTCCACTCTCGGCCTCCTCCCTACCACCTCCACTCTCGGCCTCCTCCCTACCACCTCCACTCTCGGCCTCCTCCCTACCACCTCCACTCCCGGCCTCCTCCCTACCCCCTCCACTCCCGACCTCCTCCCTACCACCTCCACTCTCGGCCTCCTCCCTACCACCTCCACTCCCGACCTCCTCCCTACCACCTCCACTCTCGGCCTCCTCCCTACCCCCTCCACTCTCTGCCTCCTCCCTACCACCTCCACTCTCGGCCTCCTCCTTACCACCTCCACTCCCGGCCTCCTCCCTACCACCTCCACTCCTGACCTCCCTCCCTACCCCCTCCACTCTCGGCCTCCTCCCTACCCCCCTCCACTCTTGGCCTTCCCCCACTCTTAGTCTCCTCCCTACCACCTCCACTCTCAGCCTCCTCCCTACCATCTCCACTCTCGGCCTCCTCCCTACCACCTCCACTCTCGGCCTCCTCCCTACCACCTCCACTCTCGGCCTCCTCCCTACCACCTCCACTCTCGGCCTCCTCCCTACCACCTCCACTCTCGGCCTCCTCCCTACCACCTCCACTCTCGGCCTCCTCCCTAGCACCTCCACTCCCGGCCTCCTCCCTACCACCTCCACTCTCGGCCTCCTCCCTACCACCTCCACTCTCGGCCTCCTCCCTACCACCTCCACTCTCGGCCTCCTCCCTAGCACCTCCACTCCCGGTCACCTCCTTACCACTTCCACTCTCAGCCTCCTCCCTTCCACCTCCACTCTCGGCCTCCTCCCTACCACCTCCACTCTCGGCCTCCTCCCTACCACCTCCAGTCTCGGCCTCCTCCCTACCACCTCCACTCCCGGCCTCCTCCCTACCACCTCCACTCCCGACCTCCTCCCTACCACCTCCACTCCCGGCCTCCTCCCTACCCCCTCCACTCTCGGCCTCCTCCCTACCACCTCCACTCTCGGCCTCCTCCCTACCACCTCCACTCCCGGCCTCCTCCCTACCACCTCCACTCCCGACCTCCTCCCTACCACCTCCACTCCCGGCCTCCTCCCTACCCCCTCCACTCTCGGCCTCCTCCCTACCAACCTCCACTCTCGGCCTCCTCCCTACCACCTCCACTCTCGGCCTCCTCCCTACCCCCTCCACTCCCGGCCTCCTCCCTACCCCCTCCACTCTCGGCCTCCTCCCTACCACCTCCACTCTCGGCCTCCTCCCTACCACCTCCACTCCCGGGCTCCTCCCTACCACCTCCACTCCCGGTCACCTCCTTACCACTTCCACTCCCGGGCTCCTCCCTACCACCTCCACTCCCGGCCTCCTCCCTACCCCCTCCACTCTCGGCCTCCTCCCTACCACCTCCACTCTCGGCCTCCTCCCTACCACCTCCACTCCCGGGCTCCTCCCTACCACCTCCACTCCCGGTCACCTCCTTACCACTTCCACTCCCGACCTCCTCCCTACCACCTCCACTCCCGGCCTCCTCCCTACCCCCTCCACTCTCGGCCTCCTCCCTACCACCTCCACTCTCGGCCTCCTCCCTACCACCTCCACTCTCGGCCTCCTCCCTACCCCCTCCACTCCCGGCCTCCTCCCCTACCCCCCTCCACTCTCAGCCTCCTCCCTACCCACCTCCACTCTCGGCCTCCTCCCTACCACCTCCACTCCCGGCCTCCTCCCTACCACCTCCACTCCCGGCCTCCTCCCTACCACCTCCACTCTCGGCCTCCTCCCTACCCCCTCCACTTTCGGCCTCCCCCCACTCTCAGTCTCCTCCCTACCACCTCCACTCTCAGCCTCCTCCCTACCACCTCCACTCTCGGCCTCCTCCCTACCACCTCCACTCCCGGCCTCCTCCCTACCACCTCCACTCCCGGCCTCCTCCCTACCACCCTCCACTCCCGGCCTCCTCCCTACCACCTCCACTCTCGGCCTCCTCCCTACCCCCCTCCACTTTCGGCCTCCCCCCCACTCTCAGTCTCCTCCCTACCACCTCCACTCTCGGCCTCCTCCCTACCACCCTCCACTCCCGGCCTCCTCCCTACCACCTCCACTCTCGGCCTCCTCCCTACCACCTCCACTCTCGGCCTCCTCCCTACCACCTCCACTCTCGGCCTCCTCCCTACCCCCTCCACTTTCGGCCTCCCCCCACTCTCAGTCTCCTCCCTACCACCTCCACTCTCGGCCTCCTCCCTACCACCTCCACTCTCGGCTTCCTCCCTACCACCTCCACTCTCGGCCTCCTCCCTACCACCTCCACTCCCGGCCTCCTCCCTACCACCTCCACTCTCGGCCTCCTCCCTACCACCTCCACTCCCAGCCTCCTCCCTACCACCTCCACTCCCGGTCACCTCCTTACCACCTCCACTCTCGGCCTCCTCCCTACCCCTCTCCACTTTCGGCCTCCCCCCACTCTCAGTCTCCTCCCTACCACCTCCACTCTCGGCCTCCTCCCTACCACCTCCACTCTCGGCCTCCTCCCTACCACGTCCACTCTCGGCCTCCTCCCTACCACCTCCACTCCCGGCCTCCTCCCTACCACCTCCACTCTCGGCCTCCTCCCCTACCCTCTCCACTTTCGGCCTCCCCCCACTCTCAGTCTCCTCCCTACCACCTCCACTCCCAGCCTCCTCCCTACCACCTCCACTCCCGGCCTCCTCCCTACCACCTCCACTCCCGACCTCCTCCCTACCCCCTCCCTCCACTTTCGGCCTCCCCCCCCACTCTCAGCCTCCTCCCTACCACCTCCACTCTCGGCCTCCTCCCTACCACCTCCACTCTCGGCCTCCTCCCTACCACCTCCACTCTCGGCCTGCTCCCTACCACCTCCACTCTCGGCCTCCTCCCTACCACCTCCACTCTCGGCCTCCTCCCTACCACCTCCACTCTCGGCCTCCTCCCTACCACCTCCACTCTCGACCTCCTCCCTACCACCTCCACTCTCGGCCTCCTCCCTACCACCTCCACTCTCGGCCTCCTCCCTTACCACCTTCCACTCTCGGCCTCCTCCCTACCACCTCCACTCTCGGCCTCCTCCCTACCACCTCCACTCTCGGCCTCCTCCCTACCACCTCCACTCTCGGCCTCCTCCCTACCACCCTCCACTCTCGGCCTCCTCCCTACCACTTCCACTCTCGGCCTCCTCCCTACCACCTCCACTCTCGGCCTCCTCCCTACCACCTCCACTCTCGGCCTCCTCCCTACCACCTCCACTCTCGGCCTCCTCCCAACCACCTCCACTCTCGGCCTGCTCCCTACCACCTCCACTCTCGGCCCTCCTCATTACCACCTCCACTCTCGGCCTCCTCCCTACCACCTCCACTCTCGGCCTCCTCCCTACCACCTCCACTCTCGGCCTCCTCCCTACCACCTCCACTCTCGGCCTCCTCCCTACCACCTCCACTCTCGGCCTCCTCCCTACCACCTCCACTCTCGGCCTCCTAACTACCACCTCCACTCTCGGCCTCCTCCCTACCACCTCCACTCTCGGCCTCCTCCCTACCACCTCCACTCTCGGCCTCCTCCCTACCACCTCCACTCCCGGCCTCCTCCCTACCACCTCCACTCCCGACCTCCTCTCTACCACCTCCACTCCCGGGCCTCCTCCCTACCCCCTCCACTCTCGGCCTCCTCCCTACCACCTCCACTCTCGGCCTCCTCCCTACCACCTCCACTCTCGGCCTCCTCCCTACCACCTCCACTCCCGGCCTCCTCCCTATCACCTCCACTCCCGACCTCCTCCCTACCACCTCCACTCCCGGCCTCCTCCCTACCCCCCTCCACTCTCGGCCTCCCTACCACCTCCACTCTCGGCCTCCTCCCTAACCACCTCCACTCTCGGCCTCCTCCCTACCCCCTCCACTCCCGGCCTCCTCCCTACCCCTTCCACTCTCGGCCTCCTCCCTACCACCTCCACTCCCGGCCTCCTCCCTACCACCTCCACTCTCGGCCTCCTCCCTTCCACCTCCACTCTCGGCCTCCTCCCTACCACCTCCACTCCCGGCCTCCTCCCTACCACCTCCACTCTCGGCCTCCTCCCTACCCCTCTCCACTTTCGGCCTCCCCCCCACTCTCAGTCTCCTCCCTACCACCTCCAACTCTCGGCCTCCTCCCTACCACGTCCACTCTCGGCCTCCTCCCTACCACCTCCACTCCCGACCTCCTCCCTACCCCCTCCACTTTCGGCCTCCCCCCCCACTCTCAGCCTCCTCCCTACCACCTCCACTCTCGGCCTCCTCCCTACCACCTCCACTCTCGGCCTCCTCCCCTACCACCTCCACTCTCGGCCTCCTCCCTACCACCTCCACTCTCGGCCTCCTCCCTACCACCTCCACTCTCGGCCTCCTCCCTACCACCTCCACTCTCGGCCTCCTCCCTACCACCTCCACTCTCGGCCTCCTCCCTACCACCTCCACTCTCGGCCTCCTCCCTACCACCTCCACTCTCGGCCTCCTCCCTACCACTTCCACTCTCCGGCCTCCTCCCTACCACCTCCACTCTCGGCCTCCTCCCTACCACCTCCACTCTCGGCCTCCTCCCTACCACCTCCACTCTCGGCCTCCTCCCTACCACCTCCACTCTCGGCCTCCTCCCTACCACCTCCACTCTCGGCCTCCTCCCTAGCACCTCCACTCTCGGCCTCCTCCCTACCACCTCCACTCTCGGCCTCCTCCCTACCACCTCCACTCTCGGCCTCCTCCCTACCACCTCCACTCTCGGCCTCCTCCCTACCACCTCCACTCTCGGCCTCCTCCCTACCACCTCCACTCCCGGCCTCCTCCCTACCACCTCCACTCCCGACCTCCTCCCTACCACTTCCACTCCCGGCCTCCTCCCTACCCCCTCCACTCTCGGCCTCCTCCCTACCACCTCCACTCTCGGCCTCCTCCCTACCACCTCCACTCTCGGCCTCCTCCCTACCACCTCCACTCCCGGCCTCCTCCCTATCACCTCCACTCCCGACCTCCTCCCTACCACCTCCACTCCCGGCCTCCTCCCTACCCCCTCCACTCTCGGCCTCCCTACCACCTCCACTCTCAGCCTCCTCCCTACCACCTCCACTCTCGGCCTCCTCCCTACCCCCCTCCACTCCCGGCCTCCTCCCTACCCCTTCCACTCTCGGCCTCCTCCCTACCACCTCCACTCCCGGCCTCCTCCCTACCACCTCCACTCTCGGCCTCCTCCCTACCACCTCCACTCTCGGCCTCCTCCCTACCACCTCCACTCTCGGCCTCCTCCCTACAAACCTCCACTCCCGGCCTCCTCCCTACCACCTCCACTCCCGACCTCCTCCCTACCCCCCTCCACTCCCGACCTCCTCCCTACCCCCTCCACTCTCGGCCTCCTCCCTACCATCTCCACTCTCGGCCTCCTCCCTACCCCCCTCCACTTTCGGCCTCCCCCCACTCTCAATCTCCTCCCTACCACCTCCACTCTCGGCCTCCTCCCTACCCCCTCCACTCCCGACCTCCTCCCTACCACCTCCACTCTCGGCCTCCTCCCTACCACCTCCACTCTCGGCCTCCTCCCTACCCCCTCCACTTTCGGCCTCCCCCCACTCTCAATCTCCTCCCTACCACCTCCACTCTCGGCCTCCTCCCTACCACCTCCACTCTCGGCCTCCTCCCTACCACCTCCACTCTCGGCCTCCTCCCTACCACCTCCACTCTCGGCCTCCTCCCTACCACCTCCACTCTCGGCCTCCTCCTTACCACCTCCACTCCCGGCCTCCTCCCTACCACCTCCACTCCCGACCTCCTCCCTACCCCCTCCACTCTCGGCCTCCTCCCTACCCCCCTCCACTCTTGGCCTTCCCCCACTCTTAGTCTCCTCCCTACCACCTCCACTCTCAGCCTCCTCCCTACCACCTCCACTCTCGGCCTCCTCCCTACCACCTCCACTCTCGGCCTCCTCCCTACCACCTTCACTCTCGGCCTCCTCCCTACCACCTCCACTCTCGGCCTCCTCCCTACCACCTCCACTCTCGGCCTCCTCCCTAGCACCTCCACTCCCGGCCTCCTCCCTACCACCTCCACTCTCGGCCTCCTCCCTACCACCTCCACTCTCGGCCTCCTCCCTACCACCTCCACTCTCGGCCTCCTCCCTACCACCTCCACTCCCGGTCACCTCCTTACCACTTCCACTCTCAGCCTCCTCCCTTCCACCTCCACTCTCGGCCTCCTCCCTACCACCTCCACTCTCGGCCTCCTCCCTACCACCTCCACTCTCGGCCTCCTCCCTACCACCTCCACTCTCGGCCTCCTCCCTACCCCCCTCCACTTTCGGCCTCCCCCCACTCTCAGTCTCCTCCCTACCACCTCCACTCCCGGCCTCCTCCCTACCACCTCCACTCTCAGCCTCCTCTCTACCACCTCCACTCCCGGTCACCTCCTTACCACCTCCACTCTCGGCCTCCTCCCTACCACCTCCACTCTCGGCCTCCTCCCTACCACCTCCACTCTCGGCCTCCTCCCTACCACCTCCACTCTCGGCCTGCTCCCTACCACCTCCACTCTCGGCCTCCTCCCTACCACCTCCACTCTCGGCCTCCTCCCTACCACCTCCACTCTCGGCCTCCTCCCTACCACCTCCACTCTCGGCCTCCTCCCTACCACCTCCACTCTCGGCCTCCTCCCTACCACCTCCACTCTCGGCCTCCTCCCTACCACCTCCACTCTCGGCCTCCTCCCTACCACCTCCACTCTCGGCCTCCTCCCTACCACCTCCACTCCCGACCTCCTCCCTACCACCTCCACTCTCGGCCTCCTCCCTACCACCTCCACTCTCGGCCTCCTCCCTACCACCTCCACTCTCGGCCTCCTGCCAACCACCTCCACTCTCGGCCTCCTCCCTACCACCTCCACTCTCGGCCTGCTCCCTACCACCTCCACTCTCGGCCTCCTCCCTACCACCTCCACTCTCGGCCTCCTCCCTACCACCTCCACTCTCGGCCTCCTCCCTACCACCTCCACTCTCGGCCTCCTCCCTACCACCTCCACTCTCGGCCTCCTCCCTACCACCTCCACTCTCGGCCTCCTCCCTACCACCTCCACTCTCGGCCTCCTCCCTACCACCTCCACTCTCGGCCTCCTCCCTACCACCTCCACTCTCGGCCTCCTCCCTACCACCTCCACTCTCGGCCTCCTCCCTACCACCTCCACTCTCGGCCTCCTCCCTACCACCTCCACTCTCGCCTCCTCCCTACCACCTCCACTCCCGGCCTCCTCCCTACCACCTCCACTCCCGACCTCCTCCCTACCACCTCCACTCCCGGCCTCCTCCCCTACCCCCTCCACTCTCGGCCTCCTCCCTACCACCTCCACTTTCGGCCTCCTCCCTACCATCTCCACTCTCGGCCTCCTCCCTACCACCTCCACTCCCGGCCTCCTCCCTACCACCTCCACTCCCGACCTCCTCCCTACCACCTCCACTCCCGGCCTCCTCCCTACCCCCCTCCACTCTCGGCCTCCTCCCTACCACCTCCACTCTCGGCCTCCTCCCTACCACCTCCACTCTCGGCCTCCTCCCTACCCCCCTCCACTCCCGGCCTCCTCCCTACCCCCTCCACTCTCGGCCTCCTCCCTACCACCTCCACTCTCGGCCTCCTCCCTACCACCTCCACTCCCGGGCTCCTCCCTACCACCTCCACTCCCGGTCACCTCCTTACCACTTCCACTCTCGGCCTCCTCCCTTCCACCTCCACTCTCGGCCTCCTCCCTACCACCTCCACTCCCCGGCCTCCTCCCTACCACCTCCACTCTCGGCCTCCTCCCTTCCACCTCCACTCTCGGCCTCCTCCCTACCACCTCCACTCCCGGCCTCCTTCCTACCACCTCCACTCTCGGCCTCCTCCCTACCACCTCTACTCTCGGCCTCCTCCCTACCACCTCCACTCCCGGGCTCCTCCCTACCACCTCCACTCCCGGCCTCCTCCTCCCTACCACCTCCACCTCCCGACCTCTTCCCTACCCCCTCCACTCCTGACCTCCTCCCTACCCCCTCCACTCTCGGCCTCCTCCCTACCCCCTCCACTCTCGGCCTCCTCCCTACCACCTCCACTCTCGGCCTCCTCCCTACCACCTCCACTCCCGGCCTCCTCCCTACCACCTCCACTCCCGGCCTCCTCCCTACCACCTCCACTCCCGGTCTCCTCCCTACCACCTCCACTCCCCGACCTCCTCCCTACCCCCTCCACTCTCGGCCTCCTCCCTACCCCCTCCACTCTTGGCCTCCCCCCACTCTTAGTCTCCTCCCTACCACCTCCACTCTCAGCCTCCTCCCTACCACCTCCACTCTCGGCCTCCTCCCTACCACCTCCACTCTCGGCCTCCTCCCTACCACCTCCACTCTCGGCCTCCTCCCTACCACCTCCACTCTCGGCCTCCTCCCTACCACCTTCACTCTCGGCCTCCTCCCTACCCCCCTCCACTCTCAGTCTCCTCCCTACCACCTCCACTCTCGGCCTCCTCCCTACCACCTCCACTCTCGGCCTCCTCCCTACCACCTCCACTCTCGGCCTCCTCCCTACCACCTCCACTCTCGGCCTCCTCCCTACCACCTCCACTCCCGACCTCCTCCCTACCCCCTCCACTTTCGGCCTCCCCCCACTCTCAGTCTCCTCCCTACCACCTCCACTCTCGGCCTACTCCCTACCACCTCCACTCTCGGCCTCCTCCCTACCACCTCCACTCTCGGCCTCCTCCCTTCCACCTCCACTCTCGGCCTCCTCCCTACCACCTCCACTCCCGGCCTCCTCCCTACCACCTCCACTCTCGGCCTCCTCCCTACCACCTCCACTCTCGGCCTCCTCCCTACCACCTCCACTCCCGGGCTCCTCCCTACCACCTCCACTCCCGGCCTCCTCCCTACCACCTCCACTCCCGACCTCCTCCCTACCCCCTCCACTCTCGACCTCCTCCCTACCCCCTCCACTCTCGGCCTCCTCCCTACGACCTCCACTCTCGGCCTCCTCCCTACCACCTCCACTCTCGGCCTCCTCCCTACCACCTCCACTCCCGGCCTCCTCCCTACCACCTCCACTCCCGGCCTCCTCCCTACCACCTCCACTCCCGACCTCCTCCCTACCCCCTCCACTCTCGGCCTCCTCCCTACCCCCTCCACTCTTGGCCTCCCCCCACTCTTAGTCTCCTCCCTACCACCTCCACTCTCAGCCTCCTCCCTACCACCTCCACTCTCGGCCTCCTCCCTACCACCTCCACTCTCGACCTCCTCCCTACCACCTCCACTCTCGGCCTCCTCCCTACCACCTCCACTCTCAGCCTCCTCCCTACCACCTCCACTCTCGGCCTCCTCCCTACCACCTTCACTCTCGGCCTCCTCCCTACCCCCTCCACTCTCAGTCTCCTCCCTACCACCTCCACTCTCAGCCTCCTCCCTACCACCTCCACTCTCGGCCTCCTCCCTACCACCTCCACTCTCGGCCTCCTCCCTACCACCTCCACTCCCGACCTCCTCCCTACCCCCTCCACTTTCGGCCTCCCCCCACTCTCAGTCTCCTCCCTACCACCTCCACTCTCAGCCTACTCCCTACCACCTCCACTCTCGGCCTCCTCCCTACCACCTCCACTCCCGGC
Source organism: Ranitomeya imitator (assembly GCF_032444005.1). NCBI lineage: Eukaryota > Metazoa > Chordata > Amphibia > Anura > Dendrobatidae > Ranitomeya > Ranitomeya imitator. The sequence goes on from NC_091285.1 coordinate 723,620,974, forward strand.
CTCCTCCCTACCACCTCCACTCCCGACCTCCTCCCTACCCCCCTCCACTTTCGGCCTCCCCCCACTCTCAGTCTCCTCCCTACCACCTCCACTCTCGGCCTCCTCCCTACCACCTCCACTCTCAGCCTCCTCCCTACCACCTCCACTCTCGGCCTCCTCCCTACCACCTCCACTCCCGGCCTCCTCCCTACCACCTCCACTCCCGGCCTCCTCCCTACCACCTCCACTCTCGGCCTCCTCCCTACCCCCTCCACTTTCGGCCTTCCCCCACTCTCGGCCTCCTCCCTACCACCTCCACTCTCGGCCTCCTCCCTACCACCTCCAGTCTCGGCCTCCTCCCTACCACCTCCACTCTCGGCCTCCTCCCTACCACCTCCACTCTCGGCCTCCTCCCTACCACCTCCACTCCCGGTCACCTCCTTACCACTTCCACTCTCGGCCTCCTCCCTTCCACCTCCACTCCCGGCCTCCTCCCTACCACCTCCACTCCCGGCCTCCTCCCTACCACCTCCACTCCCGGCCTCCTCCCTACCACCTCCACTCCCGGCCTCCTCCCTACCACCTCCACTCTCGGCCTCCTCCCTACCACCTCCACTCTCGGCCTCCTCCCTACCACCTCCAGTCTCGGCCTCCTCCCTACCACCTCCACTCTCGGCCTCCTCTCTACCACCTCCACTCTCGGCCTCCTCCCTTCCACCTCCACTCTCGGCCTCCTCCCTACCACCTCCACTCCCGGCCTCCTCCCTACCACCTCCACTCTCAGCCTCCTCCCTTCCACCTCCACTCTCGACCTCCTCCCTACCACCTCCACTCCCGGCCTCCTCCCTACCACCTCCACTCCCGGCCTCCTCCCTACCACCTCCACTCTCGGCCTCCTCCCTACCACCTCCACTCTCGGCCTCCTCCCTACCACCTCCAGTCTCGGCCTCCTCCCTACCACCTCCACTCTCGGCCTCCTCTCTACCACCTCCACTCTCGGCCTCCTCCCTTCCACCTCCACTCTCGGCCTCCTCCCTACCACCTCCACTCCCGGCCTCCTCCCTACCACCTCCACTCTCAGCCTCCTCCCTTCCACCTCCACTCTCGACCTCCTCCCTACCACCTCCACTCCCGGCCTCCTCCCTACCACCTCCACTCTCAGCCTCCTCCCTTCCACCTCCACTCTCGGCCTCCTCCCTACCACCTCCACTCTCGGCCTCCTCCCTACCACCTCCACTCCCGGCCTCCTCCCTACCACCTCCACTCTCAGTCTCCTCCCTACCACCTCCACTCTCGGCCTCCTCCCTACCACCTCCACTCCCGACCTCCTCCCTACCCCCTCCACTCCCGACCTCCTCCCTACCCCCTCCACTCTCGGCCTCCTCCCTACCACCTCCACTCTCGGCCTCCTCCCTACCCCCTCCACTTTCGGCCTCCCCCACTCTCAGTCTCCTCCCTACCACCTCCACTCTCGGCCTCCTCCCTACCACCTCCACTCCCGGCCTCCTCCCTACCACCTCCACTCCCGGCCTCCTCCCTACCACCTCCACTCCCGGCCTCCTCCCTACCCCCTCCACTCCCGACCTCCTCCCTACCACCTCCACTCTCGGCCTCCTCTCTACCCCCTCCACTCTCGGCCTCCTCCCTACCACCTCCACTCTCGGCCTCCTCCCTACCACCTCCACTCCCGGCCTCCTCCCTACCACCTCCACTCCCGACCTCCTCCACTCTCGGCCTCCTCCCTACCCCCTCCACTCTTGGCCTCCCCCCACTCTTAGTCTCCTCCCTACCACCTCCACTCCCGACCTCCTCCCTACCCCCTCCACTCTCGGCCTCCTCCCTACCCCCTCCACTCTTGGCCTCCCCCCACTCTCAGCCTCCTCCCTACCACCTCCACTCTCGGCCTCCTCCCTACCACCTCCACTCTCGGCCTCCTCCCTACCACCTCCAGTCTCGGCCTCCTCCCTACCACCTCCACTCTCGGCCTCCTCTCTACCACCTCCACTCTCGGCCTCCTCCCTTCCACCTCCACTCTCGGCCTCCTCCCTACCACCTCCACTCCCGGCCTCCTCCCTACCACCTCCACTCTCAGCCTCCTCCCTTCCACCTCCACTCTCGACCTCCTCCCTACCACCTCCACTCTCGGCCTCCTCCCTACCACCTCCACTCCCGGCCTCCTCCCTACCACCTCCACTCTCGGCCTCCTCCCTACCACCTCCACTCTCGGCCTCCTCCCTACCACCTCCAGTCTCGGCCTCCTCCCTACCACCTCCACTCTCGGCCTCCTCTCTACCACCTCCACTCTCGGCCTCCTCCCTTCCACCTCCACTCTCGGCCTCCTCCCTACCACCTCCACTCCCGGCCTCCTCCCTACCACCTCCACTCTCAGCCTCCTCCCTTCCACCTCCACTCTCGACCTCCTCCCTACCACCTCCACTCCCGGCCTCCTCCCTACCACCTCCACTCTCAGCCTCCTCCCTTCCACCTCCACTCTCGGCCTCCTCCCTACCACCTCCACTCTCGGCCTCCTCCCTACCACCTCCACTCCCGGCCTCCTCCCTACCACCTCCACTCTCAGTCTCCTCCCTACCACCTCCACTCTCGGCCTCCTCCCTACCACCTCCACTCCCGACCTCCTCCCTACCCCCTCCACTCCCGACCTCCTCCCTACCCCCTCCACTCTCGGCCTCCTCCCTACCACCTCCACTCTCGGCCTACTCCCTACCCCCTCCACTTTCGGCCTCCCCCACTCTCAGTCTCCTCCCTACCACCTCCACTCTCGGCCTCCTCCCTACCACCTCCACTCCCGGCCTCCTCCCTACCACCTCCACTCCCGGCCTCCTCCCTACCCCCTCCACTCCCGACCTCCTCCCTACCACCTCCACTCTCGGCCTCCTCTCTACCCCCTCCACTCTCGGCCTCCTCCCTACCCCCTCCACTCTCGGCCTCCTCCCTACCACCTCCACTCTCGGCCTCCTCCCTACCCCCTCCACTCTCGGCCTCCTCCCTACCACCTCCACTCTCGGCCTCCTCCCTACCACCTCCACTCCCGGCCTCCTCCCTACCACCTCCACTCCCGACCTCCTCCACTCTCGGCCTCCTCCCTACCCCCTCCACTCTTGGCCTCCCCCCACTCTTAGTCTCCTCCCTACCACCTCCACTCCCGACCTCCTCCCTACCCCCTCCACTCTCGGCCTCCTCCCTACCCCCTCCACTCTTGGCCTCCCCCCACTCTCAGCCTCCTCCCTACCACCTCCACTCTCGGCCTCCTCCCTACCACCTCCACTCTCGGCCTCCTCCCTACCACCTCCACTCTCAGCCTCCTCCCTACCACCTCCACTCTCAGCCTCCTCCCTACCACCTCCACTCTCGGCCTCCTCCCTACCACCTCCACTCTCGGCCTCCTCCCTACCACCTCCACTCTCGGCCTCCTCCCTACCACCTCCACTCTCGGCCTCCTCCCTACCACCTCCACACTAGGCCTCCTCCCTAGCACCTCCACTCCCGGCCTCCTCCCTACCACCTCCACTCTCGGCCTCCTCCCTACCACCTCCACTTTCGGCCTCCCCCCACTCTCAGTCTCCTCCCTACCACCTCCACTCTCGGCCTCCTCCCTACCACCTCCACTCTCGGCCTCCTCCCTACCACCTCCACTCTCGGCCTCCTCCCTACCCCCTCCACTCTCGGCCTCCTCCCTACCACCTCCACTCTCGGCCTCCTCCCTACCACCTCCACTCTCGGCCTCCTCCCTACCACCTCCACTCTCGGCCTCCTCCCTGCCCCCTCCACTCTCGGCCTCCTCCCTACCACCTCCACTCTCGGCCTCCTCCCTATCACCTCCACTCCCAGCCTCCTCCCTACCACCTCCACTCCCGGCCTCCTCCCTACCACCTCCACTCCCGGCCTCCTCCCTACCACCTCCACTCTCGGCCTCCTCCCTACCACCTCCACTCTCGGTTTCCTTCCTACCACCTCCACTCCCAGCCTCCTCCCTACCACCTCCACTCCCGGCCTCCTCCCTACCCCCTCCACTCCCGGCCTCCTCCCTACCACCTCCACTCCCAGCCTCCTCCCTACCACCTCCACTCCCGGCCTCCTCCCTACCCCCTCCACTCTCGGCCTCCTCCCTACCACCTCCACTCCCAGCCTCCTCCCTACCACCTCCACTCCCGGCCTCCTCCCTACCACCTCCACTCCCGGCCTCCTCTCTACCACCTCCACTCCCGGCCTCCTCCCTACCACCTCCACTCCCGGCCTCCTCTCTACCACCTCCACTCCTGGCCTCCTCCCTACCACCTCCACTCTCGGCCTCCTCCCTACCACCTCCACTCCCGGCCTCCTCCCTACCACCTCCACTCCTGGCCTCCTCCCTACCCCCTCCACTCCCGGCCTCCTCCCTACCCCCTCCACTCTCGGCCTCCTCCCTACCACCTCCACTCTCGGCCTCCTCCCTACCACCTCCACTCCCAGCCTCCTCCCTACCACCTCCACTCTCGGCCTCCTCCCTACCCCCTCCACTCTTGGCCTCCTCCCTACCACCTCCACTCTCGGCCTCCTCCCTACCACCTCCACTCCCGGCCTCCTCTCTACCACCTCCACTCCTGGCCTCCTCCCTGTGGCTGCACCTTTGCTCCAGGCTCCGGTTCTCTTCCATCTTCACTACCTGTGTCCAGAGAGAAGTCGTCCCGCACCTGGAAGCATTGGACCTGCAGTACAGAGCTGACATCACCGCTGGCAGACACCAGAGAGCACCAGAGACCGGTGCGTATTACCCTGTGCTCCCAGGGATGAGCCGTGTGTGGACTTACGTGGGTGACCACTCGGCCGCTTGGCTTGCGGTGGGTGACGGTAGCTGTCGCCTTCCCTCCGGGGTCAGTGAGGTGGATGTCGGTGTCAGCGAGCAGACGGACAGATGACAGGACGCCAGGGTCGTGCAGATCAGCGTGGAGCAGCGCCACCACACACGTGTCACCTGCAAGGGGCAGCACAATCATCACTGTCCTATCCCGGCCGCCATCGCTGTCATGTGACATCAGCCTCGGCGCCCTCACCTGGCTGGCTCCGCGGTGCGCTCAGCTCTCGCAGCAGGCGGCAGACACTGGGGAGCGGACATCGTGCCAGAATCCAGCTCAGAGAGTCCAGGACAATGGTGATGGGGCCGCCGGCATCACCCACCCGCTGCCGAATCCCCTGCACGGAGAGGTCGCGCAGAGTCAGAGAAGGAAGCGTCGGCTCCCAGCTCAGAGGGTTGGAGAATCCATCATGGAGTGTGAGGCTGAGGAGGAAGAAGACGTATGGTCAGACGAAGACAGCGGGCGGCCACCGTACACCGAGCCCAAAGTCATCACCACTGGCCTCCTCTCCTTCTTCATTCCCCTGCCTCCTCTCCTCCTTGCCCGCTCACCCTCCTTTACAATTCCTCCTCCTCCTCTTTCTCCTGCCTCCTTTCTTCCTTCCTCACTCCCCCGACCTCCTCTCCTCATTCCCCACTTCGCCTCTCCTCCTTCCTCTGACCTCCTCTCTTCCTCCCCCACACCCCTGCCCTCCTTTCCCACTCCCTTGACCACCTGTCCTCAGGCCTCCTCTCCTCGATCTCCACTCCCCCAACCTCCTCTCCTCCTTCCCCATTCCCCAACCTCCTCTCCCATTCCCCATTCCCCAACCTCCTCTCCCATTCCCCAACCTCCTCTCCTCCTTCCCCACTCTAATCTCCTGCTTCCCCACTCTCCCAATCACCCGACCACCTGTCCTCAGACCTCCTCTCCTCCTTCCACACTCCCCCCGACCTCCTCTCCCATTCCCCAACCTCCTCTCCCATTCCCCACTCTCCTCTCCTGCTTCCCCACTCTCCCAATCACCCGACCACCTGTCCTCAGACCTCCTCTCCTCCTTCCACACTCCCCCAACCTCCTCTCCTCCTTCCACACTCCCCCCGACCTCCTCTCCCATTCCCCAACCTCCTCTCCTCCTTCCCCACTCTCCTCTCCTGCTTCCCCACTCTCCCAATCACCCGACCACCTGTCTTCAGACCTCCTCTCCGCCTTCCCCATTCCCCAACCTCCTCTCCTCCTTCCCCACTCTAATCTCCTGCTTCCCCACTCTCCCAATCACCCCACCACCTGTCCTCAGACCTCCTCTCCTCCTTCCACACTCCCCCCGACCTCCTCTCCCATTCCCCAACCTCATCTCCTCCTTCCCCACTCTCCTCTCCTGCTTCCCCACTCTCCCAATCACCCGACCACCTGTCTTCAGACCTCCTCTCCGCCTTCCCCATTCCCCAACCTCCTCTCCTCCTTCCCCACTCTAATCTCCTGCTTCCCCACTCTCCCAATCACCCCACCACCTGTCCTCAGACCTCCTCTCCTCCTTCCACACTCCCCCCGACCTCCTCTCCCATTCCCCAACCTCATCTCCTCCTTCCCCACTCTCCTCTCCTGCTTCCCCACTCTCCCAATCACCCGACCACCTGTCTTCAGACCTCCTCTCCGCCTTCCCCATTCCCCAACCTCCTCTCCTCCTTCCCCACTCTAATCTCCTGCTTCCCCACTCTCCCAATCACCCCACCACCTGTCCTCAGACCTCCTCTCCTCCTTCCACACTCCCCCCGACCTCCTCTCCCATTCCCCAACCTCATCTCCTCCTTCCCCACTCTCCTCTCCTGCTTCCCCACTCTCCCAATCACCCGACCACCTGTCTTCAGACCTCCTCTCCGCCTTCCCCATTCCCCAACCTCCTCTCCTCCTTCCCCACTCTAATCTCCTGCTTCCCCACTCTCCCAATCACCCCACCACCTGTCCTCAGACCTCCTCTCCTCCTTCCACACTCCCCCCGACCTCCTCTCCCATTCCCCAACCTCATCTCCTCCTTCCCCACTCTCCTCTCCTGCTTCCCCACTCTCCCAATCACCCGACCACCTGTCTTCAGACCTCCTCTCCTCTTTCCACACTCCCCCCGACCTCCTCTCCCATTCCCCAACCTCCTCTCCCATTCCCCACTCTCCCAATCACCCGACCACCTGTCCTCAGACCTCCTCTCCTTCTTCCACCCCCCCGACCTCCTCTCCTTCTTCCACCCCCCCGACCTCCTCTCCTCCTTCCCCAACCTCCTCTCCTCCTTCCCCACTCTCCCAATCACCCGACCACCTGTCCTCAGACCTCCTCTCCTCCTTCCACACTCCCCCCGACCTCCTTCCCTGCTCCACAGACCTCCTCCTTGCCCACTCGCCCTGCCTCTCCTCCTGGTCATTGATGGTCAGGCCGCTCACCTGGATGATATCTCCTGTGGTAAAGCTTCCAGGAACTCTTCTTCAGGAGTCTCATAAGTGAAGATGTGGACTTGTTCCGCTCTATAACAACACAATGCGAAGTAACACGTGAGCGTCCACCCGCTATCATACCGGTGCTCTGATGCCGCCATGTTGCGCTCCGGCTTCTTGTGCCATCAGTAGTGAATGGTGTCCTACAGCCGCAGCGAAAGCCAGAAAAGAAGAGGACAACAATGCGGCAGGTGACAGCCCACCCGGGGACACAGCGACAACGCTAAGGGGGACTGCACACGATGCAGCCTGGGAGAATGTCTGCTGCACAAGAGAGAAAGGGACAGAGGAAGAGAGGAGGAGCGTAAGAAAGGCGGGGGGAGGAGGAGCGTAAGAAAAGAGGGGAGGAGGAAGGAGGAGTGAAAGAAAGAAGAGGACAACAATACGGCAGGTGACAGCCCACCCGGGGAAACAGCGACAACGCTAAGGAGGACTGCACACGATGCAGCCTGGGAGAATGTCTGCTATACAACAGAGAGAAAGGGACAGAGGAGGAGGAGCGTAAGAAAGGCGGGGGGAGGAGGAGCGTAAGAAAGGCGGGGGGAGGAGGAGCGTAAGAAAGGCGGGGGGAGGAGGAGCGTAAGAAAGGCGGGGGGAGGAGGAGCGTAAGAAAAGAGGGGAGGAGGAAAGAGGAGTGAAAGAAAGAAGAGGACAACAATACGGCAGGTGACAGCCCACCCGGGGACACAGCGACAACGCTAAGGGGGACTGCACACGATGCAGCCTGGGAGAATTGTCTGCTACACAACAGAGAGAAAGGGACAGAGGAGGAGGAGCGTAAGAAAGGCGGGGGGAGGAGGAGCGTAAGAAAAGAGGGGAGGAGGAAGGAGGAGTGAAAGAAAGAAGAGGACAACAATACGGCAGGTGACAGCCCACCCGGGGAAACAGCGACAACGCTAAGGAGGACTGCACACGATGCAGCCTGGGAGAATGTCTGCTACACAACAGAGAGAAAGGGACAGAGGAGGAGGAGCGTAAGAAAGGCGGGGGGAGGAGGAGCGTAAGAAAGGCGGGGGGAGGAGGAGCGTAAGAAAGGCGGGGGGAGGAGGAGCGTAAGAAAAGAGGGGAGGAGGAAAGAGGAGTGAAAGAAAGAAGAGGACAACAATACGGCAGGTGACAGCCCACCCGGGGACACAGCGACAACGCTAAGGGGGACTGCACACGATGCAGTCTGGGAGAATGTCTGCTACACAACAGAGAGAAAGGGACAGAGGAGGAGGGGCGTAAGAAAGGCGGGGGGAGGAGGAGCACCAAGGAAACGAGGAGGAGGAGCGTAAGAAAGGCGGGGAGGAGGAGGAGCACAAGGGAAACGAGGAGGAGGAGCGTAAGAAAGGCGGGGGGAGGAGGAGCACCAGGGAAACGAGGAGGAGGAAACGAGGAGGAATGTAAGAAAGGAAGGGGGAGGAGGAGCGTCAGGGAAACGAGGAGGAGGTGTAAGAAAGGCAAGGGGAGGAGCGCCAGGGAAACGAGGAGGTGTAAGAAAGGCGGGGGAGGAGGAGCGCCACGGAAACGAGGAGGAGTGTAAGAAAGGCGGGGAGGAGGTAGGAGGAGCGCCAAAGAGGAGGAGTGTAATAAAGGTGGGGGGAGGAGGAGTGTAAGAAAGACAGGGGGAGGAGCGCCAGGGAAACGAGGAGGAGTGTAAGAAAGGAAGGGGGAGGAGGAGCGCCAGGGAAACGAGGAGGAGGTGTAAGAAAGGCAGGGGGAGGAGCGCCAGGGAAACGAGGACGAGGTGTAAGAAAGGCAGGGGGAGGAGGAGCGCCAGGGAAACGAGGAGGAGCGTAAGAAAGGCAGGGGGAGGAGTGCCAGGGAAACGAGGAGGGGGAGCATAAGAAAGGCAGGGGGAGGGGGAGCATAAGAAAGGCAGGGGGAGGAGGAGCGTAAGAAAGGTGGGGGGACGAGGAGCGGCAGGGAAACGAGGAGGAATGTAAGAAAGGCGGGGGGAGGAGGAGTGCCAGGGAAACGAGGAGGAATGTAAGAAAGGCAGGGAGCGGATAAGAGGAACGAAAGAGAGAAGAGCAGGAGGAGCGCCAGAGAGGAGTGTAAGAAAGGTGGGGAGGAGGAGGCGCACCAGGGAAATGAGGAGGAGGACTGTAAGAAAGGCGGGGAGGTAGGAGGAGTGAAAGAAAGAAGAGGAGCAGGAGGAGTGCCAGAGAGAAGTGTAAGAAAGGCGGGGGGAGGAGCGCCAGGGAAACGAGGAGGAGCGTAAGAAAGGCGGGGGGAGGAGGAGCACCAGGGAAACGAGGAGGAGGAGCGTAAGAAAGGCGGAGGGAGGAGGAGCACCAGGGAAACGAGGAGGAGGAGCGTAAGAAAGGCGGGGAGGAGGAGCACCAGGGAAACGAGGAGGAGGAGTGTAAGAAAGGCGAGGAGGAGGAGTGTAAGAAAGGCGGCGGGGAGGAGGTAGGAGGAGCGCCAGAGATGAGGAGTGTAATAAAGGTGGGGGGAGGAGGAGCGCCAGAGAGATGGGGAAGAGGAGTGTAAGAAAGGCGGGGGGAGGAGCGCCAGGGAAACGAGGAGGAGCGTAAGAAAGGTGGGGCGGAGCGTCAGGGAAACGAGGAGGAGTGTAAGAAAGGCAGGGAGGAGGAGGAGCACCAGGGAAAAGAGGAGGAGGAGCGTAAGAAAGGCGGGGGAAAAGGAGCACCAGGGAAACGAGGAGCGTAAGAAAGGCGGGGGGAGGAGGAGCACTAGGGAAACGAGGAGGAGGAGCGTAAGAAAGGCGGGGGAGGAGGAGCACCAGGGAAACGAGGAGGAGGAGTGTAAGAAAGGCGGGGAGGAGGAGCACCAGGGAAATGAGGAGGAGGAGCATAAGAAAGGCGGGGGAGGAGGAGCGCCAGGAAAACGAGGAGGAGGTGTAAGAAAGGCAGGGGGAGGAGGAGCGCCAGGGAAACGAGGAGGTGTAAGAAAGGCAGGGGGAGGAGAAGCACCAGGGAAACGAGGAGGAGCGTAAGAAAGGCGGGGGGACGAGGAGCGCCAGGGAAACGAGGAGGAATGTAAGAAAGGCAGGGAGCGGATAAGAGGAACGAAAGAGAGAAGAGGAGCAGGAGGAGCGCCAGAGAGGAGTGTAAGAAAGGCGGGGAGGAGGAGGAACACCAGGGAAACGAGGAGGAGGACTGTAAGAAAGGCGGGGAGGTAGGAGGAGCGCCAGGGAAATGAGGAGGAGGACTGTAAGAAAGGCGGGGAGGTAGGAGGAGTGAAAGAAAGAAGAGGAGCAGGAGGAGTGCCAGAGAGACGGGGAGAAGTGTAAGAAAGGCAGGGGGAAGAGGAGCACCAGGGAAACGAGGAGGAGGAGCGTAAGAAAGGCGGGAGGAGGAGGAGCACCAGGGAAACGAGGAGGAGGAGCGTAAGAAAGGCGTGGAGGAGGAGGAGCACCAGGGAAACGAGGAGGAGGAGCGTAAGAAAGGCGGGGGGAGGAGGAACACCAGGGAAACGAGGAGGAGGAGCATAAGAAAGGCGGGGGGGGAGGAGGAGGAGCACCAGGGAAACGAAGAGGAGGAGCGTAAGAAAGGTGGGGAGGAGGAGCGTCAGGGAAACGAGGAGGAGTGTAAGAAAGGCGGGGGAGGAGGAGCGCCACGGAAACGAGGAGGAGTGTAAGAAAGGCGGGGAGGAGGTAGGAGGAGCGCCAAAGAGGAGGAGTGTAATAAAGGTGGGGGGAGGAGGAGCGCCAGAGAGATGGGGAAGAGGAGTGTAAGAAAGGCAGGGGGAGGAGCGCCAGGGAAACGAGGAGGAGGAGCGTAAGAAAGGTGGGGAGGAGCGTCAGGGAAACGAGGAGGAGTGTAAGAAAGGCAGGGAGAAAAAGGAGCACCAGGGAAACGAGGAGGAGGAGCGTAAGAAAGGCGGGGAGGAGGAGAAGCGCCAGGGAAACGAGAAGGAGCGTAAGAAAGGCGGGGAGGAGGAGAAGCGCCAGGGAAACGAGAAGGAGCGTAAGAAAGGCAGGGGGAGGAGCGTAAGAAAGGCGGGGAGTAGGTAGGATTGAAAGAAAGAAGAAGAGCTGGAGGAGTGCCAGAGAGACGGAGATGAGAAGTGTAAGAAAGGCGGGGAGGAGGAGCGCCAGGGAAACGAGGAGTGTAAGAAAGGCAGGGGGAGGAGGAGCACCAGGGAAACGAGGAGGAGTGTAAGAAAGGCAGGGGGAGGAGGAGCACCAGGGAAACGAGGAGGAGTGTAAGAAAGGCAGGGGGAGGAGGAGCGCCAGGGAAACGAGGAGGAGGTGTAAGAAAGGCAGGTGGAGGAGCGCCAGGGAAACGAGGAGGAGGTGTAAGAAAGGCAGGGGGAGGAGGAGCGCCAGGGAAACGAGGAGGAGCGTAAGAAAGGCGGGGGGAGGAGGAGCACCAGGGAAACGAGGAGGAGGAGCGTAAGAAAGGCGGAGGGAGGAGGAGCACCAGGGAAACGAGGAGGAGGAGCGTAAGAAAGGCGGGGAGGAGGAGCACCAGGGAAACGAGGAGGAGGAGTGTAAGAAAGGCGAGGAGGAGGAGTGTAAGAAAGGCGGCGGGGAGGAGGTAGGAGGAGCGCCAGAGATGAGGAGTGTAATAAAGGTGGGGGGAGGAGGAGCGCCAGAGAGATGGGGAAGAGGAGTGTAAGAAAGGCGGGGGGAGGAGCGCCAGGGAAACGAGGAGGAGCGTAAGAAAGGTGGGGCGGAGCGTCAGGGAAACGAGGAGGAGTGTAAGAAAGGCAGGGAGGAGGAGGAGCACCAGGGAAAAGAGGAGGAGGAGCGTAAGAAAGGCGGGGGAAAAGGAGCACCAGGGAAACGAGGAGCGTAAGAAAGGCGGGGGGAGGAGGAGCACTAGGGAAACGAGGAGGAGGAGCGTAAGAAAGGCGGGGGAGGAGGAGCACCAGGGAAACGAGGAGGAGGAGTGTAAGAAAGGCGGGGAGGAGGAGCACCAGGGAAATGAGGAGGAGGAGCATAAGAAAGGCGGGGGAGGAGGAGCGCCAGGAAAACGAGGAGGAGGTGTAAGAAAGGCAGGGGGAGGAGGAGCGCCAGGGAAACGAGGAGGTGTAAGAAAGGCAGGGGGAGGAGAAGCACCAGGGAAACGAGGAGGAGCGTAAGAAAGGCGGGGGGACGAGGAGCGCCAGGGAAACGAGGAGGAATGTAAGAAAGGCAGGGAGCGGATAAGAGGAACGAAAGAGAGAAGAGGAGCAGGAGGAGCGCCAGAGAGGAGTGTAAGAAAGGCGGGGAGGAGGAGGAACACCAGGGAAACGAGGAGGAGGACTGTAAGAAAGGCGGGGAGGTAGGAGGAGCGCCAGGGAAATGAGGAGGAGGACTGTAAGAAAGGCGGGGAGGTAGGAGGAGTGAAAGAAAGAAGAGGAGCAGGAGGAGTGCCAGAGAGACGGGGAGAAGTGTAAGAAAGGCAGGGGGAAGAGGAGCACCAGGGAAACGAGGAGGAGGAGCGTAAGAAAGGCGGGAGGAGGAGGAGCACCAGGGAAACGAGGAGGAGGAGCGTAAGAAAGGCGTGGAGGAGGAGGAGCACCAGGGAAACGAGGAGGAGGAGCGTAAGAAAGGTGGGGGGAGGAGGAGCACCAGGGAAACGAGGAGGAGGAGCGTAAGAAAGGCGGGGGGGGAGGAGGAGGAGCACCAGGGAAACGAAGAGGAGGAGCGTAAGAAAGACGGGGAGGAGGAGCGTCAGGGAAACGAGGAGGAGTGTAAGAAAGGCGGGGGAGGAGGAGCGCCACGGAAACGAGGAGGAGTGTAAGAAAGGCGGGGAGGAGGTAGGAGGAGCGCCAAAGAGGAGGAGTGTAATAAAGGTGGGGGGAGGAGGAGCGCCAGAGAGATGGGGAAGAGGAGTGTAAGAAAGGCAGGGGGAGGAGCGCCAGGGAAACGAGGAGGAGGAGCGTAAGAAAGGTGGGGAGGAGCATCAGGGAAACGAGGAGGAGCGTAAGAAAGGCGGGGAGGAGGAGAAGCGCCAGGGAAACGAGAAGGAGCGTAAGAAAGGCAGGGGGAGGAGCGCCAGGGAGATGAGGAGGAGGAGCGTAAGAAAGGCGGGGAGTAGGTAGGATTGAAAGAAAGAAGAAGAGCTGGAGGAGTGCCAGAGAGACGGAGATGAGAAGTGTAAGAAAGGCGGGGAGGAGGAGCGCCAGGGAAACGAGGAGTGTAAGTTAGGCAGGGGGAGGAGGAGCGCCAGGGAAACGAGGAGTGTAAGAAAGGCAGGGGGAGGAGGAGCGCCAGGGAAACGAGGAGTGTAAGAAAGGCAGGGGGAGGAGGAGCGCCAGGGAAACGAGGAGTGTAAGAAAGGCAGGGGGAGGAGGAGCGCCAGGGAAACGAGGAGGTGTAAGAAAGGCAGGGGGAGGAGGAGCGCCAGGGAAACGAGGAGTGTAAGAAAGGCAGGGGGAGGAGGAGCGCCAGGGAAACGAGGAGTGTAAGAAAGGCAGGGGGAGGAGGAGCGCCAGGGAAACGAGGAGTGTAAGAAAGGCAGGGGGAGGAGGAGCGCCAGGGAAACGAGGAGGAGGTGTAAGAAAGGCAGGGGGAGGAGGAGCGCCAGGGAAACGAGGAGGAGCGTAAGAAAGGTGGGGAGGAGGAGCGTCAGGGAAACGAGGAGGAGTGTAAGAAAGGCGGGGGAGGAGGAGCGCCACGGAAACGAGGAGGAGTGTAAGAAAGGCGGGGAGGAGGTAGGAGGAGCGCCAAAGAGGAGGAGTGTAATAAAGGTGGGGGGAGGAGGAGCGCCAGAGAGATGGGGAAGAGGAGTGTAAGAAAGGCAGGGGGAGGAGCGCCAGGGAAACGAGGAGGAGGAGCGTAAGAAAGGTGGGGAGGAGCGTCAGGGAAACGAGGAGGAGTGTAAGAAAGGCAGGGAGAAAAAGGAGCACCAGGGAAACGAGGAGGAGGAGCGTAAGAAAGGCGGGGAGGAGGAGAAGCGCCAGGGAAACGAGAAGGAGCGTAAGAAAGGCGGGGAGGAGGAGAAGCGCCAGGGAAACGAGAAGGAGCGTAAGAAAGGCAGGGGGAGGAGCGTAAGAAAGGCGGGGAGTAGGTAGGATTGAAAGAAAGAAGAAGAGCTGGAGGAGTGCCAGAGAGACGGAGATGAGAAGTGTAAGAAAGGCGGGGAGGAGGAGCGCCAGGGAAACGAGGAGTGTAAGAAAGGCAGGGGGAGGAGGAGACCCAGGGAAACGAGGAGGAGTGTAAGAAAGGCAGGGGGAGGAGGAGCACCAGGGAAACGAGGAGGAGTGTAAGAAAGGCAGGGGGAGGAGGAGCGCCAGGGAAACGAGGAGGAGGTGTAAGAAAGGCAGGTGGAGGAGCGCCAGGGAAACGAGGAGGAGGTGTAAGAAAGGCAGGGGGAGGAGGAGCGCCAGGGAAACGAGGAGGAGCGTAAGAAAGGCGGGGGGAGGAGCGCCAGGGAAACGAGGAGAGGGAGCGTAAGAAAGGCAGGGGGAGGAGGAGCATAAGAAAGGCGGGGGGACGAGGAGCGCCAGGGAAACAAGGAGGAATGTAAGAAAGGCGGGGGGAGGAGGAGCGCCAGGGAAACGAGGAGGAATGTAAGAAAGGCAGGGAGCGGATAAGAGGAACGAAAGAGAGAAGAAGAGCAGGAGGAGCGCCAGAGAGGAGTGTAAGAAAGGTGGGGAGGAGGAGGCGCAACAGGGAAACGAGGAGAAGGACTGTAAGAAAGGCGGGGAGGTAGGAGGAGCGCCAGGGAACGAGGAGGAGGACTGTAAGAAAGGCGGGGAGGTAGGAGGAGTGAAAGAAAGAAGAGGAGCAGGAGGAGTGCCAGAGAGAAGTGTAAGAAAGGCGGGGGGAGGAGCGCCAGGGAAACGAGGAGGAGCGTAAGAAAGGCGGGGGGAGGAGGAGCACCAGGGAAACGAGGAGGAGGAGCGTAAGAAAGGCGGAGGGAGGAGGAGCACCAGGGAAACGAGGAGGAGGAGTGTAAGAAAGGCGAGGAGGAGGAGTGTAAGAAAGGCAGGGAGGAGGTAGGAGGAGCGCCAGAGATGAGGAGTGTAATAAAGGTGGGGGGAGGAGGAGCGCCAGAGAGATGGGGAAGAGGAGTGTAAGAAAGGCGGGGGGAGGAGCGCCAGGGAAACGAGGAGGAGCGTAAGAAAGGTGGGGCGGAGCGTCAGGGAAACGAGGAGGAGTGTAAGAAAGGCAGGGAGGAGGAGGAGCACCAGGGAAAAGAGGAGTAGGAGCGTAAGAAAGGCGGGGGAAAAGGAGCACCAGGGAAACGAGGAGGAGCGTAAGAAAGGCGGGGGGGGAGGAGGAGCACTAGGGAAACGAGGAGGAGGAGCGTAAGAAAGGCGGGGGAGGAGGAGCACCAGGGAAACGAGGAGGAGGAGTGTAAGAAAGGCGGGGAGGAGGAGCACCAGGGAAATGAGGAGGAGGAGCATAAGAAAGGCGGGGGAGGAGGAGCGCCAGGAAAACGAGGAGGAGGTGTAAGAAAGGCAGGGGGAGGAGGAGCGCCAGGGAAACGAGGAGGAGGTGTAAGAAAGGCAGGGGGAGGAGAAGCACCAGGGAAACGAGGAGGAGCGTAAGAAAGGCGGGGGGACGAGGAGCGCCAGGGAAACGAGCAGGAATGTAAGAAAGGCAGGGAGCGGATAAGAGGAACGAAAGAGAGAAGAGGAGCAGGAGGAGCGCCAGAGAGGAGTGTAAGAAAGGCGGGGAGGAGGAGGAACACCAAGGAAACGAGGAGGAGGACTGTAAGAAAGGCGGGGAGGTAGGAGGAGCGCCAGGGAAATGAGGAGGAGGACTGTAAGAAAGGCGGGGAGGTAGGAGGAGTGAAAGAAAGAAGAGGAGCAGGAGGAGTGCCAGAGAGACGGGGAGAAGTGTAAGAAAGGCAGGGGGAAGAGGAGCACCAGGGAAACGAGGAGGAGGGGCGTAAGAAAGGCGGGAGGAGGAGGAGCACCAGGGAAACGAGGAGGAGGAGCGTAAGAAAGGCGTGGAGGAGGAGGAGCACCAGGGAAACGAGGAGGAGGAGCGTAAGAAAGGTGGGGGGAGGAGGAGCACCAGGGAAACGAGGAGGAGGAGCGTAAGAAAGGCGGGGGGGGAGGAGGAGGAGCACCAGGGAAACGAAGAGGAGGAGCGTAAGAAAGGCGGGGAGGAGGAGCGTCAGGGAAACGAGGAGGAGTGTAAGAAAGGCGGGGGAGGAGGAGCGCCACGGAAACGAGGAGGAGTGTAAGAAAGGCGGGGAGGAGGTAGGAGGAGCGCCAAAGAGGAGGAGTGTAATAAAGGTGGGGGGAGGAGGAGCGCCAGAGAGATGGGGAAGAGGAGTGTAAGAAAGGCAGGGGGAGGAGCGCCAGGGAAACGAGGAGGAGGAGCGTAAGAAAGGTGGGGAGGAGCATCAGGGAAACGAGGAGGAGTGTAAGAAAGGCGGGGAGGAGGAGCACCAGGGAAACGAGGAGGAGGAGCGTAAGAAAGGCGGGGAGGAGGAGAAGCGCCAGGGAAACGAGAAGGAGCGTAAGAAAGGCAGGGGGAGGAGCGCCAGGGAGATGAGGAGGAGGAGCGTAAGAAAGGCGGGGAGTAGGTAGGATTGAAAGAAAGAAGAAGAGCTGGAGGAGTGCCAGAGAGACGGAGATGAGAAGTGTAAGAAAGGCGGGGAGGAGGAGCGCCAGGGAAACGAGGAGTGTAAGTTAGGCAGGGGGAGGAGGAGCGCCAGGGAAACGAGGAGTGTAAGAAAGGCAGGGGGAGGAGGAGCGCCAGGGAAACGAGGAGTGTAAGAAAGGCAGGGGGAGGAGGAGCGCCAGGGAAACGAGGAGTGTAAGAAAGGCAGGGGGAGGAGGAGCGCCAGGGAAATGAGGAGGTGTAAGAAAGGCAGGGGGAGGAGGAGCGCCAGGGAAACGAGGAGTGTAAGAAAGGCAGGGGGAGGAGGAGCGCCAGGGAAATGAGGAGTGTAAGAAAGGCAGGGGGAGGAGGAGCGCCAGGGAAACGAGGAGTGTAAGAAAGGCAGGGGGAGGAGGAGCGCCAGGGAAACGAGGAGGAGGTGTAAGAAAGGCAGGGGGAGGAGGAGCGCCAGGGAAACGAGGAGGAGCGTAAGAAAGGCGGGGGGACGAGGAGCGCCAGGGAAACAAGGAGGAATGTAAGAAAGGCGGGGGGAGGAGGAGCATAAGAAAGGCGGGGGGAGGAGGAGCGCCAGGGAAACGAGGAGAGGGAGCGTAAGAAAGGCGGGGGGACGAGGAGCGCCAGGGAAACAAGGAGGAATGTAAGAAAGGCGGGGGGAGGAGGAGCGCCAGGGAAACGAGGAGGAATGTAAGAAAGGCAGGGGGAGGATAAGAGGAACGAAAGAGAGAAGAAGAGCAGGAGGAGCGCCAGAGAGGAGTGTAAGAAAGGTGGGGAGGAGGAGGCGCACCAGGGAAATGAGGAGGAGGACTGTAAGAAAGGCGGGGAGGTAGGAGGAGTGAAAGAAAGAAGAGGAGCAGGAGGAGTGCCAGAGAGAAGTGTAAGAAAGGCGGGAGGAGGAGCGCCAGGGAAACGAGGAGGAGCGTAAGAAAGGCGGGGGGAGGAGGAGCACCAGGGAAACGAGGAGGAGGAGCGTAAGAAAGGCGGAGGGAGGAGGAGCACCAGGGAAACGAGGAGGAGGAGCGTAAGAAAGGCGGGGAGGAGGAGCACCAGGGAAACGAGGAGGAGGAGTGTAAGAAAGGCGAGGAGGAGGAGTGTAAGAAAGGCGGCGGGGAGGAGGTAGGAGAAGCGCCAGAGATGAGGAGTGTAATAAAGGTGGGGGGAGGAGGAGCGCCAGAGAGATGGGGAAGAGGAGTGTAAGAAAGGCAGGGGGAGGAGGAGCATAAGAAAGGCGGGGGGAGGAGGAGCGCCAGGGAAACGAGGAGGAGCGTAAGAAAGGCAGGGGGAGGATAAGAGGAACGAAAGAGAGAAGAAGAGCAGGAGGAGCGCCAGAGAGGAGTGTAAGAAAGGTGAGGAGGAGGAGTGTAAGAAAGGCGGCGGGGAGGAGGTAGGAGAAGCGCCAGAGATGAGGAGTGTAATAAAGGTGGGGGGAGGAGGAGCGCCAGAGAGATGGGGAAGAGGAGTGTAAGAAAGGCAGGGGGAGGAGGAGCATAAGAAAGGCGGGGGGAGGAGGAGCGCCAGGGAAACGAGGAGGAATGTAAGAAAGGCAGGGGGAGGATAAGAGGAACGAAAGAGAGAAGAAGAGCAGGAGGAGCGCCAGAGAGAAGTGTAAGAAAGGCGGGAGGAGGAGCGCCAGGGAAACGAGGAGGAGCGTAAGAAAGGCGGGGGGAGGAGGAGCACCAGGGAAACGAGGAGGAGGAGCGTAAGAAAGGCGGAGGGAGGAGGAGCACCAGGGAAACGAGGAGGAGGAGCGTAAGAAAGGCGAGGAGGAGGAGGTAGGAGAAGCGCCAGAGATGAGGAGTGTAATAAAGGTGGGGGGAGGAGGAGCGCCAGAGAGATGGGGAAGAGGAGTGTAAGAAAGGCGGGGGGAGGAGCGCCAGGGAAACGAGGAGGAGCGTAAGAAAGGCAGGGGGAGGATAAGAGGAACGAAAGAGAGAAGAAGAGCAGGAGGAGCGCCAGAGAGGAGTGTAAGAAAGGTGGGGAGGAGGAGGCGCAACAGGGAAACGAGGAGAAGGACTGTAAGAAAGGCGGAGGGAGGAGGAGCACCAGGGTAACGAGGAGGAGTGTAAGAAAGGAAAGAGATAGGAGCAGCGAAAGAGTGATAAAGGAGGAGGAGCGAAAAGGATCCGGGATAGAGGAGCGAAAGAGAAATGGGAAGGAGGGGCGTTATCCAATCAGTCTCCGCCCATCCTGTCACGTGAGAAAGAGTGATGGGGAGGAGGAGCAAAAGAGAGACGGGAGGAGCGTTATCCAATCAGCCTCCGCCCGTCCTGTCACGTGTCAGTCTCACCTCCGCACCGAGGCCGCGATCACGCTGTGCAGTACCCGGCGGCCGCTGATGGCGGCGCTGTCTGTGGAGAGAGGGGACAGAGGTTAATGAGGCGCCGGTTGGCAGAGCTGAGCTCGGGAGCAGTGACGTCACCTGTCAGCAGTGTCAGCCCCCGGGCGCCGCCGCTCCGCACTGCCGGTAACATGGCGGAATCCACAACCAAGCCCGCTCTGCAGGGCGCCAGTACCAGACGTCACGTGATCGGAGTAAGGGGCGGAGCTAGCGGGAGCGATGGTGATTGGCTGATGACCGAAATCAGAAAAAAGGAATCTATGCTCCTCCTGTGTGATCGGGGGTCTGCTCCTCCTGTGTGATCGGGGTCTGCTCCTCCTGTGTGATCGGGGGTCTGCTCCTCCTGTGTGATCGGGGTCTGCTCCTCCTGTGTGATCGGGGGTCTGCTCCTCCTGTGTGATCGGGGTCTGCTCCTCCTGTGTGATCGGGGGTCTGCTCCTCCTGTGTGATCGGGGGTCTGCTCCTCCTGTGTGTGATCGGGGTCTGCTCCTCCTGTGTGATCGGGGGTCTGCTCCTGTGTGATCGGGGGTCTGCTCCTCCTGTGTGTGATCGGGGTCTGCTCCTCCTGTGTGATCGGGGGTCTGCTCCTGTGTGATCGGGGTCTGCTCCTCCTGTGTGATCGGGGGTCTGCTCCTCCTGTGTGTGATCGGGGGTCTGCTCCTCCTGTGTGTGATCGGGGTCTGCTCCTCCTGTGTGATCGGGGGTCTGCTCCTGTGTGATCGGGGGTCTGCTCCTCCTGTGTGATCGGGGTCTGCTCCTCCTGTGTGATCGGGGTCTGCTCCTCCTGTGTGTGATCGGGGGTCTGCTCCTCCTGTGTGATCGGGGGTCTGCTCCTCCTGTGTGATCGGGGGTCTGCTCCTCCTGTGTGATCGGGGGTCTGCTCCTCCTGTGTGATCGGGGTCTGCTCCTCCTGTGTGTGATCGGGGGTCTGCTCCTCCTGTGTGATCGGGGGTCTGCTCCTCCTGTGTGTGATCGGGGGTCTGCTCCTCCTGTGTGATCGGGGGTCTGCTCCTCCTGTGTGATCGGGGGTCTGCTCCTCCTGTGTGTGATCGGGGGTCTGCTCCTCCTGTGTGATCGGGGTCTGCTCCTCCTGTGTGATCGGGGTCTGCTCCTCCTGTGTGATCGGGGGTCTGCTCCTCCTGTGTGATCGGGGGTCTGCTCCTCCTGTGTGTGATCGGGGGTCTGCTCCTCCTGTGTGTGATCGGGGGTCTGCTCCTCCTGTGTGATCGGGGGTCTGCTCCTCCTGTGTGATCGGGGGTCTGCTCCTCCTGTGTGTGATCGGGGGTCTGCTCCTCCTGTGTGATCGGGGTCTGCTCCTCCTGTGTGATCGGGGGTCTGCTCCTCCTGTGTGATCGGGGGTCTGCTCCTCCTGTGTGATCGGGGGTCTGCTCCTCCTGTGTGTGATCGGGGGTCTGCTCCTCCTGTGTGATCGGGGTCTGCTCCTCCTGTGTGATCGGGGTCTGCTCCTCCTGTGTGATCGGGGTCTGCTCCTCCTGTGTGATCGGGGGTCTGCTCCTCCTGTGTGATCGGGGGTCTGCTCCTCCTGTGTGATCGGGGGTCTGCTCCTCCTGTGTGATCGGGGGTCTGCTCCTCCTGTGTGATCGGGGTCTGCTCCTCCTGTGTGATCGGGGGTCTGCTCCTCCTGTGTGATCGGGGTCTGCTCCTCCTGTGTGATCGGGGGTCTGCTCCTCCTGTGTGATCGGGGGTCTGCTCCTCCTGTGTGTGTGATCGGGGGTCTGCTCCTCCTGTGTGATCGGGGTCTGCTCCTCCTGTGTGATCGGGGTCTGCTCCTCCTGTGTGTGATCGGGGGTCTGCTCCTCCTGTGTGATCGGGGTCTGCTCCTCCTGTGTGATCGGGGTCTGCTCCTCCTGTGTGTGATCGGGGTCTGCTCCTCCTGTGTGATCGGGGGTCTGCTCCTCCTGTGTGATCGGGGGTCTGCTCCTCCTGTGTGATCGGGGGTCTGCTCCTCCTGTGTGATCGGGGTCTGCTCCTCCTGTGTGATCGGGGTCTGCTCCTCCTGTGTGATCGGGGGTCTGCTCCTCCTGTGTGATCGGGGGTCTGCTCCTCCTGTGTGATCGGGGGTCTGCTCCTCCTGTGTGTGATCGGGGTCTGCTCCTCCTGTGTGTGATCGGGGTCTGCTCCTCCTGTGTGATCGGGGGTCTGCTCCTCCTGTGTGATCGGGGGTCTGCTCCTCCTGTGTGTGATCGGGGGTCTGCTCCTCCTGTGTGTGATCGGGGGTCTGCTCCTCCTGTGTGATCGGGGTCTGCTCCTCCTGTGTGATCGGGGGTCTGCTCCTCCTGTGTGATCGGGGGTCTGCTCCTCCTGTGTGATCGGGGGTCTGCTCCTCCTGTGTGATCGGGGGTCTGCTCCTCCTGTGTGATCGGGGGTCTGCTCCTCCTGTGTGATCGGGGGTCTGCTCCTCCTGTGTGTGATCGGGGTCTGCTCCTCCTGTGTGATCGGGGGTCTGCTCCTCCTGTGTGATCGGGGTCTGCTCCTCCTGTGTGATCGGGGTCTGCTCCTCCTGTGTGATCGGGGGTCTGCTCCTCCTGTGTGTGATCGGGGGTCTGCTCCTCCTGTGTGATCGGGGTCTGCTCCTCCTGTGTGATCGGGGGTCTGCTCCTCCTGTGTGATCGGGGTCTGCTCCTCCTGTGTGATCGGGGGTCTGCTCCTCCTGTGTGTGATCGGGGGTCTGCTCCTCCTGTGTGATCGGGGTCTGCTCCTCCTGTGTGTGATCGGGGTCTGCTCCTCCTGTGTGATCGGGGTCTGCTCCTCCTGTGTGATCGGGGGTCTGCTCCTCCTGTGTGTGATCGGGGTCTGCTCCTCCTGTGTGTGATCGGGGTCTGCTCCTCCTGTGTGATCGGGGTCTGCTCCTCCTGTGTGATCGGGGTCTGCTCCTCCTGTGTGATCGGGGTCTGCTCCTCCTGTGTGTGTGATCGGGGGTCTGCTCCTCCTGTGTGATCGGGGTCTGCTCCTCCTGTGTGTGATCGGGGGTCTGCTCCTCCTGTGTGATCGGGGGTCTGCTCCTCCTGTGTGATCGGGGGTCTGCTCCTCCTGTGTGATCGGGGGTCTGCTCCTCCTGTGTGATCGGGGTCTGCTCCTCCTGTGTGATCGGGGGTCTGCTCCTCCTGTGTGATCGGGGTCTGCTCCTCCTGTGTGTGATCGGGGTCTGCTCCTCCTGTGTGATCGGGGGTCTGCTCCTCCTGTGTGATCGGGGGTCTGCTCCTCCTGTGTGTGATCGGGGGTCTGCTCCTCCTGTGTGATCGGGGTCTGCTCCTCCTGTGTGTGATCGGGGGTCTGCTCCTCCTGTGTGTGATCGGGGGTCTGCTCCTCCTGTGTGTGATCGGGGTCTGCTCCTCCTGTGTGATCGGGGGTCTGCTCCTCCTGTGTGATCGGGGGTCTGCTCCTCCTGTGTGATCGGGGGTCTGCTCCTCCTGTGTGATCGGGGGTCTGCTCCTCCTGTGTGTGATCGGGGGTCTGCTCCTCCTGTGTGATCGGGGTCTGCTCCTCCTGTGTGTGATCGGGGGTCTGCTCCTCCTGTGTGTGATCGGGGGTCTGCTCCTCCTGTGTGTGATCGGGGGTCTGCTCCTCCTGTGTGATCGGGGGTCTGCTCCTCCTGTGTGTGATCGGGGGTCTGCTCCTCCTGTGTGTGATCGGGGGTCTGCTCCTCCTGTGTGATCGGGGGTCTGCTCCTCCTGTGTGATCGGGGGTCTGCTCCTCCTGTGTGATCGGGGGTCTGCTCCTCCTGTGTGATCGGGGGTCTGCTCCTCCTGTGTGTGATCGGGGTCTGCTCCTCCTGTGTGATCGGGGGTCTGCTCCTCCTGTGTGATCGGGGTCTGCTCCTCCTGTGTGATCGGGGGTCTGCTCCTCCTGTGTGATCGGGGGTCTGCTCCTCCTGTGTGATCGGGGGTCTGCTCCTCCTGTGTGTGATCGGGGTCTGCTCCTCCTGTGTGATCGGGGTCTGCTCCTCCTGTGTGATCGGGGTCTGCTCCTCCTGTGTGATCGGGGTCTGCTCCTCCTGTGTGTGATCGGGGGTCTGCTCCTCCTGTGTGATCGGGGGTCTGCTCCTCCTGTGTGATCGGGGGTCTGCTCCTCCTGTGTGATCGGGGGTCTGCTCCTCCTGTGTGTGTGTGATCGGGGGTCTGCTCCTCCTGTGTGATCGGGGGTCTGCTCCTCCTGTGTGATCGGGGTCTGCTCCTCCTGTGTGATCGGGGTCTGCTCCTCCTGTGTGATCGGGGGTCTGCTCCTCCTGTGTGATCGGGGGTCTGCTCCTCCTGTGTGATCGGGGGTCTGCTCCTCCTGTGTGTGATCGGGGGTCTGCTCCTCCTGTGTGATCGGGGTCTGCTCCTCCTGTGTGTGATCGGGGGTCTGCTCCTCCTGTGTGTGATCGGGGGTCTGCTCCTCCTGTATGATCGGGGTCTGCTCCTCCTGTGTGATCGGGGTCTGCTCCTCCTGTGTGATCGGGGTCTGCTCCTCCTGTGTGATCGGGGTCTGCTCCTCCTGTGTGATCGGGGTCTGCTCCTCCTGTGTGATCGGGGGTCTGCTCCTCCTGTGTGATCGGGGGTCTGCTCCTCCTGTGTGATCGGGGTCTGCTCCTCCTGTGTGATCGGGGGTCTGCTCCTCCTGTGTGATCGGGGTCTGCTCCTCCTGTGTGATCGGGGGTCTGCTCCTCCTGTGTGATCGGGGGTCTGCTCCTCCTGTGTGATCGGGGGTCTGCTCCTCCTGTGTGATCGGGGTCTGCTCCTCCTGTGTGATCGGGGTCTGCTCCTCCTGTGTGATCGGGGGTCTGCTCCTCCTGTGTGATCGGGGTCTGCTCCTCCTGTGTGATCGGGGTCTGCTCCTCCTGTGTGATCGGGGGTCTGCTCCTCCTGTGTGTGTGATCGGGGGTCTGCTCCTCCTGTGTGTGATCGGGGGTCTGCTCCTCCTGTGTGTGATCGGGGGTCTGCTCCTCCTGTGTGATCGGGGGTCTGCTCCTCCTGTGTGATCGGGGGTCTGCTCCTCCTGTGTGTGATCGGGGTCTGCTCCTCCTGTGTGTGATCGGGGGTCTGCTCCTCCTGTGTGATCGGGGGTCTGCTCCTCCTGTGTGATCGGGGGTCTGCTCCTCCTGTGTGATCGGGGTCTGCTCCTCCTGTGTGTGTGATCGGGGTCTGCTCCTCCTGTGTGTGATCGGGGGTCTGCTCCTCCTGTGTGTGATCGGGGGTCTGCTCCTCCTGTGTGATCGGGGTCTGCTCCTCCTGTGTGATCGGGGTCTGCTCCTCCTGTGTGTGATCGGGGTCTGCTCCTCCTGTGTGATCGGGGGTCTGCTCCTCCTGTGTGATCGGGGGTCTGCTCCTCCTGTGTGATCGGGGGTCTGCTCCTCCTGTGTGATCGGGGTCTGCTCCTCCTGTGTGATCGGGGGTCTGCTCCTCCTGTGTGATCGGGGGTCTGCTCCTCCTGTGTGATCGGGGGTCTGCTCCTCCTGTGTGATCGGGGTCTGCTCCTCCTGTGTGATCGGGGTCTGCTCCTCCTGTGTGTGATCGGGGTCTGCTCCTCCTGTGTGATCGGGGGTCTGCTCCTCCTGTGTGATCGGGGTCTGCTCCTCCTGTGTGATCGGGGTCTGCTCCTCCTGTGTGATCGGGGGTCTGCTCCTCCTGTGTGTGTGATCGGGGTCTGCTCCTCCTGTGTGTGATCGGGGGTCTGCTCCTCCTGTGTGTGATCGGGGGTCTGCTCCTCCTGTGTGTGTGATCGGGGTCTGCTCCTCCTGTGTGATCGGGGGTCTGCTCCTCCTGTGTGTGATCGGGGGTCTGCTCCTCCTGTGTGATCGGGGGTCTGCTCCTCCTGTGTGTGATCGGGGTCTGCTCCTCCTGTGTGATCGGGGGTCTGCTCCTCCTGTGTGATCGGGGTCTGCTCCTCCTGTGTGATCGGGGTCTGCTCCTCCTGTGTGTGATCGGGGGTCTGCTCCTCCTGTGTGATCGGGGTCTGCTCCTCCTGTGTGATCGGGGTCTGCTCCTCCTGTGTGATCGGGGTCTGCTCCTCCTGTGTGATCGGGGGTCTGCTCCTCCTGTGTGATCGGGGTCTGCTCCTCCTGTGTGATCGGGGTCTGCTCCTCCTGTGTGATCGGGGGTCTGCTCCTCCTGTGTGATCGGGGGTCTGCTCCTCCTGTGTGTGATCGGGGTCTGCTCCTCCTGTGTGTGATCGGGGGTCTGCTCCTCCTGTGTGATCGGGGGTCTGCTCCTCCTGTGTGATCGGGGTCTGCTCCTCCTGTGTGATCGGGGTCTGCTCCTCCTGTGTGATCGGGGTCTGCTCCTCCTGTGTGTGATCGGGGGTCTGCTCCTCCTGTGTGTGATCGGGGGTCTGCTCCTCCTGTGTGATCGGGGGTCTGCTCCTCCTGTGTGATCGGGGTCTGCTCCTCCTGTGTGATCGGGGTCTGCTCCTCCTGTGTGATCGGGGTCTGCTCCTCCTGTGTGATCGGGGGTCTGCTCCTCCTGTGTGATCGGGGGTCTGCTCCTCCTGTGTGATCGGGGGTCTGCTCCTCCTGTGTGATCGGGGGTCTGCTCCTCCTGTGTGATCGGGGTCTGCTCCTCCTGTGTGATCGGGGTCTGCTCCTCCTGTGTGATCGGGGGTCTGCTCCTCCTGTGTGATCGGGGGTCTGCTCCTCCTGTGTGTGATCGGGGTCTGCTCCTCCTGTGTGATCGGGGGTCTGCTCCTCCTGTGTGATCGGGGGTCTGCTCCTCCTGTGTGATCGGGGGTCTGCTCCTCCTGTGTGTGATCGGGGTCTGCTCCTCCTGTGTGATCGGGGGTCTGCTCCTCCTGTGTGATCGGGGGTCTGCTCCTCCTGTGTGTGTGATCGGGGTCTGCTCCTCCTGTGTGATCGGGGGTCTGCTCCTCCTGTGTGATCGGGGGTCTGCTCCTCCTGTGTGTGATCGGGGGTCTGCTCCTCCTGTGTGATCGGGGGTCTGCTCCTCCTGTGTGATCGGGGGTCTGCTCCTCCTGTGTGATCGGGGGTCTGCTCCTCCTGTGTGTGATCGGGGTCTGCTCCTCCTGTGTGATCGGGGGTCTGCTCCTCCTGTGTGTGATCGGGGGTCTGCTCCTCCTGTGTGATCGGGGGTCTGCTCCTCCTGTGTGTGATCGGGGTCTGCTCCTCCTGTGTGATCGGGGGTCTGCTCCTCCTGTGTGTGATCGGGGGTCTGCTCCTCCTGTGTGATCGGGGGTCTGCTCCTCCTGTGTGTGATCGGGGGTCTGCTCCTCCTGTGTGTGATCGGGGGTCTGCTCCTCCTGTGTGATCGGGGGTCTGCTCCTCCTGTGTGATCGGGGTCTGCTCCTCCTGTGTGATCGGGGGTCTGCTCCTCCTGTGTGTGATCGGGGGTCTGCTCCTCCTGTGTGTGATCGGGGTCTGCTCCTCCTGTGTGTGATCGGGGTCTGCTCCTCCTGTGTGATCGGGGTCTGCTCCTCCTGTGTGATCGGGGGTCTGCTCCTCCTGTGTGATCGGGGGTCTGCTCCTCCTGTGTGATCGGGGTCTGCTCCTCCTGTGTGATCGGGGGTCTGCTCCTCCTGTGTGATCGGGGGTCTGCTCCTCCTGTGTGATCGGGGGTCTGCTCCTCCTGTGTGATCGGGGGTCTGCTCCTCCTGTGTGTGATCGGGGTCTGCTCCTCCTGTGTGATCGGGGGTCTGCTCCTCCTGTGTGATCGGGGGTCTGCTCCTCCTGTGTGATCGGGGTCTGCTCCTCCTGTGTGATCGGGGGTCTGCTCCTCCTGTGTGTGATCGGGGGTCTGCTCCTCCTGTGTGTGATCGGGGTCTGCTCCTCCTGTGTGTGATCGGGGTCTGCTCCTCCTGTGTGATCGGGGTCTGCTCCTCCTGTGTGATCGGGGGTCTGCTCCTCCTGTGTGATCGGGGGTCTGCTCCTCCTGTGTGATCGGGGTCTGCTCCTCCTGTGTGATCGGGGGTCTGCTCCTCCTGTGTGATCGGGGGTCTGCTCCTCCTGTGTGATCGGGGGTCTGCTCCTCCTGTGTGATCGGGGGTCTGCTCCTCCTGTGTGTGATCGGGGTCTGCTCCTCCTGTGTGTGATCGGGGGTCTGCTCCTCCTGTGTGATCGGGGTCTGCTCCTCCTGTGTGATCGGGGTCTGCTCCTCCTGTGTGATCGGGGTCTGCTCCTCCTGTGTGATCGGGGTCTGCTCCTCCTGTGTGATCGGGGTCTGCTCCTCCTGTGTGATCGGGGGTCTGCTCCTCCTGTGTGTGTGTGATCGGGGTCTGCTCCTCCTGTGTGATCGGGGGTCTGCTCCTCCTGTGTGATCGGGGTCTGCTCCTCCTGTGTGATCGGGGGTCTGCTCCTCCTGTGTGATCGGGGGTCTGCTCCTCCTGTGTGTGATCGGGGGTCTGCTCCTCCTGTGTGATCGGGGGTCTGCTCCTCCTGTGTGATCGGGGGTCTGCTCCTCCTGTGTGTGATCGGGGTCTGCTCCTCCTGTGTGATCGGGGGTCTGCTCCTCCTGTGTGATCGGGGTCTGCTCCTCCTGTGTGATCGGGGGTCTGCTCCTCCTGTGTGATCGGGGGTCTGCTCCTCCTGTGTGTGATCGGGGTCTGCTCCTCCTGTGTGATCGGGGGTCTGCTCCTCCTGTGTGATCGGGGGTCTGCTCCTCCTGTGTGATCGGGGGTCTGCTCCTCCTGTGTGATCGGGGGTCTGCTCCTCCTGTGTGTGATCGGGGGTCTGCTCCTCCTGTGTGATCGGGGTCTGCTCCTCCTGTGTGATCGGGGTCTGCTCCTCCTGTGTGATCGGGGGTCTGCTCCTCCTGTGTGTGATCGGGGGTCTGCTCCTCCTGTGTGTGATCGGGGTCTGCTCCTCCTGTGTGATCGGGGGTCTGCTCCTCCTGTGTGTGATCGGGGGTCTGCTCCTCCTGTGTGATCGGGGTCTGCTCCTCCTGTGTGATCGGGGGTCTGCTCCTCCTGTGTGATCGGGGTCTGCTCCTCCTGTGTGTGATCGGGGGTCTGCTCCTCCTGTGTGTGATCGGGGGTCTGCTCCTCCTGTGTGATCGGGGGTCTGCTCCTCCTGTGTGTGATCGGGGTCTGCTCCTCCTGTGTGATCGGGGGGTCTGCTCCTCCTGTGTGATCGGGGGTCTGCTCCTCCTGTGTGTGATCGGGGGTCTGCTCCTCCTGTGTGATCGGGGTCTGCTCCTCCTGTGTGATCGGGGTCTGCTCCTCCTGTGTGATCGGGGGTCTGCTCCTCCTGTGTGTGATCGGGGGTCTGCTCCTCCTGTGTGTGATCGGGGGTCTGCTCCTCCTGTGTGTGATCGGGGTCTGCTCCTCCTGTGTGTGATCGGGGGTCTGCTCCTCCTGTGTGATCGGGGGTCTGCTCCTCCTGTGTGATCGGGGGTCTGCTCCTCCTGTGTGATCGGGGGTCTGCTCCTCCTGTGTGATCGGGGGGTCTGCTCCTCCTGTGTGTGATCGGGGGTCTGCTCCTCCTGTGTGATCGGGGGTCTGCTCCTCCTGTGTGATCGGGGGTCTGCTCCTCCTGTGTGATCGGGGGTCTGCTCCTCCTGTGTGATCGGGGTCTGCTCCTCCTGTGTGATCGGGGGTCTGCTCCTCCTGTGTGTGATCGGGGTCTGCTCCTCCTGTGTGATCGGGGTCTGCTCCTCCTGTGTGATCGGGGGTCTGCTCCTCCTGTGTGATCGGGGGTCTGCTCCTCCTGTGTGATCGGGGGTCTGCTCCTCCTGTGTGATCGGGGGTCTGCTCCTCCTGTGTGATCGGGGGTCTGCTCCTCCTGTGTGATCGGGGGTCTGCTCCTCCTGTGTGTGATCGGGGTCTGCTCCTCCTGTGTGATCGGGGGTCTGCTCCTCCTGTGTGTGATCGGGGGTCTGCTCCTCCTGTGTGATCGGGGTCTGCTCCTCCTGTGTGATCGGGGGTCTGCTCCTCCTGTGTGATCGGGGTCTGCTCCTCCTGTGTGATCGGGGGTCTGCTCCTCCTGTGTGATCGGGGGTCTGCTCCTCCTGTGTGATCGGGGGTCTGCTCCTCCTGTGTGATCGGGGGTCTGCTCCTCCTGTGTGATCGGGGTCTGCTCCTCCTGTGTGATCGGGGTCTGCTCCTCCTGTGTGTGATCGGGGTCTGCTCCTCCTGTGTGTGATCGGGGGTCTGCTCCTCCTGTGTGTGATCGGGGTCTGCTCCTCCTGTGTGTGATCGGGGGTCTGCTCCTCCTGTGTGTGATCGGGGTCTGCTCCTCCTGTGTGATCGGGGGTCTGCTCCTCCTGTGTGATCGGGGTCTGCTCCTCCTGTGTGATCGGGGGTCTGCTCCTCCTGTGTGATCGGGGTCTGCTCCTCCTGTGTGATCGGGGGTCTGCTCCTCCTGTGTGTGATCGGGGGTCTGCTCCTCCTGTGTGATCGGGGGTCTGCTCCTCCTGTGTGATCGGGGGTCTGCTCCTCCTGTGTGATCGGGGGTCTGCTCCTCCTGTGTGATCGGGGGTCTGCTCCTCCTGTGTGTGATCGGGGGTCTGCTCCTCCTGTGTGTGATCGGGGGTCTGCTCCTCCTGTGTGATCGGGGGTCTGCTCCTCCTGTGTGATCGGGGGTCTGCTCCTCCTGTGTGATCGGGGGTCTGCTCCTCCTGTGTGATCGGGGGTCTGCTCCTCCTGTGTGTGTGATCGGGGTCTGCTCCTCCTGTGTGTGATCGGGGGTCTGCTCCTCCTGTGTGATCGGGGGTCTGCTCCTCCTGTGTGATCGGGGGTCTGCTCCTCCTGTGTGATCGGGGGTCTGCTCCTCCTGTGTGATCGGGGGTCTGCTCCTCCTGTGTGATCGGGGGTCTGCTCCTCCTGTGTGATCGGGGGTCTGCTCCTCCTGTGTGATCGGGGGTCTGCTCCTCCTGTGTGATCGGGGGTCTGCTCCTCCTGTGTGATCGGGGTCTGCTCCTCCTGTGTGATCGGGGGTCTGCTCCTCCTGTGTGATCGGGGGTCTGCTCCTCCTGTGTGATCGGGGTCTGCTCCTCCTGTGTGATCGGGGTCTGCTCCTCCTGTGTGATCGGGGGTCTGCTCCTCCTGTGTGATCGGGGGTCTGCTCCTCCTGTGTGATCGGGGTCTGCTCCTCCTGTGTGATCGGGGTCTGCTCCTGTGTGATCGGGGTCTGCTCCTCCTGTGTGATCGGGGGTCTGCTCCTCCTGTGTGATCGGGGTCTGCTCCTCCTGTGTGATCGGGGTCTGCTCCTCCTGTGTGATCGGGGGTCTGCTCCTCCTGTGTGATCGGGGGTCTGCTCCTCCTGTGTGATCGGGGGTCTGCTCCTCCTGTGTGATCGGGGGTCTGCTCCTCCTGTGTGTGATCGGGGGTCTGCTCCTCCTGTGTGATCGGGGGTCTGCTCCTCCTGTGTGATCGGGGGTCTGCTCCTCCTGTGTGATCGGGGTCTGCTCCTCCTGTGTGATCGGGGGTCTGCTCCTCCTGTGTGATCGGGGTCTGCTCCTCCTGTGTGTGATCGGGGGTCTGCTCCTCCTGTGTGATCGGGGTCTGCTCCTCCTGTGTGATCGGGGGTCTGCTCCTCCTGTGTGATCGGGGGTCTGCTCCTCCTGTGTGATCGGGGGTCTGCTCCTCCTGTGTGATCGGGGTCTGCTCCTCCTGTGTGATCGGGGGTCTGCTCCTCCTGTGTGATCGGGGGTCTGCTCCTCCTGTGTGTGATCGGGGGTCTGCTCCTCCTGTGTGATCGGGGTCTGCTCCTCCTGTGTGATCGGGGGTCTGCTCCTCCTGTGTGATCGGGGGTCTGCTCCTCCTGTGTGATCGGGGGTCTGCTCCTCCTGTGTGTGATCGGGGGTCTGCTCCTCCTGTGTGATCGGGGGTCTGCTCCTCCTGTGTGATCGGGGGTCTGCTCCTCCTGTGTGTGATCGGGGGTCTGCTCCTCCTGTGTGATCGGGGGTCTGCTCCTCCTGTGTGATCGGGGGTCTGCTCCTCCTGTGTGATCGGGGGTCTGCTCCTCCTGTGTGATCGGGGGTCTGCTCCTCCTGTGTGATCGGGGGTCTGCTCCTCCTGTGTGTGATCGGGGGTCTGCTCCTCCTGTGTGGATCGGGGGTCTGCTCCTCCTGTGTGATCGGGGGTCTGCTCCTCCTGTGTGATCGGGGGTCTGCTCCTCCTGTGTGATCGGGGGTCTGCTCCTCCTGTGTGATCGGGGGTCTGCTCCTCCTGTGTGATCGGGGGTCTGCTCCTCCTGTGTGATCGGGGGTCTGCTCCTCCTGTGTGATCGGG